>NW_026988966.1:0-100707 GCF_030222135.1 Aotus nancymaae
TCCACACACGGGTTTAACTCTGGAAGTTGAGTGCACACATTGACAACCGTTCTGTTAGATAGCTGCGTTTTGTATTTAGAAGCAGATATTTCCCTGGGCTTACTGCTGTTTCTTCCATATGCAGGTAAAGGGCTGAAAACGCCTGTTTTGGGACTCTGCAGAGAAAGTGTTTGCAGACTGCTGAATCCATACACGGGTTAAACTCTGGAAGATGAGTGCACACATTGACAACCGTTCTGTTAGATAGCTGCGTTTTGGATTTAGAATCAGATATTTCCCTGTGCTTACTGCCGTTTCTTCCATATGCCGGTAATGGGCTGAAAACGCCTGTTTTGGGACTCTGCAGAGAAAGTGTTTGCAGACTGCTGAATCCACACACGGGTTTATCTCTGGAAGTTGAGTGCACACATTGACAACCGTTCTGTTAGATAGCTGCGTTTTGGATTTAGAAGCAGATATTTCCCTGTGCTTACTGCTGTTTCTTCCATATGCCGGTAATGGGCTGAAAACGCCTGTTTTGGGACTCTGCAGAGAAAGTGTTTGCAGACTGCTGAATCCACTCACGGGTTTAACTCTGGAAGTTGAGTGCACACATTGACAACCGTTCTGTTAGATAGCTGCGTTTTGGATTTAGAAGCAGATATTTCCCTGTGCTTACTGCCGTTTCTTCCATATGCCGGTAATGGGCTGAAAACGCCTGTTTTGGGACTCTGCAGAGAAAGTGTTTGCAGACTGCTGAATCCACACACGGGTTTAACTCTGGAAGTTGAGTGCACACATTGACAACCGTTCTGTTAGATAGCTGCGTTTTGGATTTAGAAGCAGATATTTCCCTGGGCTTACTCCCGTTTCTTCCATATGCCGGTAATGGGCTGAAAACGCCTGTTTTGGGACTCTGCAGAGAAAGTGTTTGCAGACTGCTGAATCCACACACGGGTTTAACTCTGGAAGTTGAGTGCACACATTGACAACCGTTCTGTTAGATAGCTGCGTTTTGGATTTAGAAGCAGATATTTCCCTGTGCTTACTGCCGTTTCTTCCATATGCCGGTAATGGGCTGAAAACGCCTGTTTTGGGACTCTGCAGAGAAAGTGTTTGCAGACTGCTGAATCCACGCACGGGTTTAACTCTGGAAGTTGAGTGCACACATTGACAACCGTTCTGTTAGATAGCTGCGTTTTGGATTTAGAAGCCGATATTTCCCTGGGCTTACTGCCGTTTCTTCCATATGCCGGTAATGGGCTGAAAACGCCTGTTTTGGGACTCTGCAGAGAAAGTGTTTGCAGACTGCTGAATCCACACACGGGTTTAACTCTGGAAGTTGAGTGCACACATTGACAACCGTTCTGTTAGATAGCTGCGTTTTGGATTTAGAAGCAGATATTTCCCTGTGCTTACTGCCGTTTCTTCCATATGCCAGTAATGGGCTGAAAACGCCTGTTTTGGGACTCTGCAGAGAAAGTGTTTGCAGACTGCTGAATCCACACACGGGTTTAACTCTGGAAGTTGAGTGCACACATTGACAACCGTTCTGTTAGATAGCTGTGTTTTGGATTTAGAAGCAGATATTTCCCTGTGCTTACTGCTGATTCTTCCATATGCCGGTAATGGGCTGAAAACGCCTGTTTGGGGACTCTGCAGAGAAAGTGTTTGCAGACTGCTGAATCCACACACGGGTTTAACTCTGGAAGTTGAGTGCACACATTGACAACCGTTCTGTTAGATAGCTGCGTTTTGGATTTAGAAGCAGATATTTCCCTGGGCTTACTCCCGTTTCTTCCATATGCCGGTAATGGGCTGAAAACGCCTGTTTTGGGACTCTGCAGAGAAAGTGTTTGCAGACTGCTGAATCCACACACGGGTTTAACTCTGGAAGTTGAGTGCACACATTGACAACCGTTCTGTTAGATAGCTGCGTTTTGGATTTAGAAGCAGATATTTCCCTGTGCTTACTGCCGTTTCTTCCATATGCCGGTAATGGGCTGAAAACGCCTGTTTTGGGACTCTGCAGAGAAAGTGTTTGCAGACCGCTGAATCCTCGCATGGGTTTAACTCTGGAAGTTGAGTGCACACATTGACAACCGTTCTGTTAGATAGCTGCGTTTTGGATTTAGAAGCAGATATTTCCCTGGGCTTACTGCCGTTTCTTCCATATGCCGGTAATGGGCTGAAAACGCCTGTTTTGGGACTCTGCAGAGAAAGTGTTTGCAGACTGCTGAATCCACACACGGGTTTAACTCTGGAAGTTGAGTGCACACATTGACAACCGTTCTGTTAGATAGCTGCGTTTTGGATTTAGAAGCAGATATTTCCCTGTGCTTACTGCTGTTTCTTCCATATGCCGGTAATGGGCTGAAAACGCCTGTTTTGGGACTCTGCAGAGAAAGTGTTTGCAGACTGCTGAATCCACACACGGGTTTATCTCTCGAAGTTGAGTGCACACATTGACAACCGTTCTGTTAGATAGCTGCGTTTTGGATTTAGAAGCAGATATTTCCCTGTGCTTACTGCTGTTTCTTCCATATGCCGGTAATGGGCTGAAAACGCCTGTTTTGGGACTCTGCAGAGAAAGTGTTTGCAGACTGCTGAATCCACACACGGGTTTAACTCTGGAAGTTGAGTGCACACATTGACAACCGTTCTGTTAGATAGCTGCGTTTTGGATTTGGAAGCAGATATTTCCCTGGGCTTACTGCTGTTTCTTCCATATGCCGGTAATGGGCTGAAAACGCCTGTTTTGGGACTCTGCAGAGAAAGAGTTTGCAGACTGCTGAATCCACACACCGGTTTAACTCTTGAAGTTGAGTGCACACATTGACAACCGTTCTGTTAGATAGCTGCGTTTTGGATTTAGAAGCAGATATTTCCCTGTGCTTACTGCTGTTTCTTCCATATGCCGGCAATGGGCTGAAGACGCCTGTTTTGGGACTCTGCAGAGAAAGTGTTTGCAGACTGCTGAATCCACACACGGGTTTATCTCTGGAAGTTGAGTGCACACATTGACAACCGTTCTGTTAGATAGCTGCGTTTTGGATTTAGAGGCAGGTATTTCCCTGTGCTTACTGCTGTTTCTTCCATATGCCGGTAATGGGCTGAAAACGCCTGTTTTGGGACTCTGCAGAGAAAGTGTTTGCAGACTGCTGAATCCACACACGGGTTAAACTCTGGAAGTTGAGTGCACACATTGACAACCGTTCTGTTAGATAGCTGCGTTTTGGATTTAGAAGGAGATATTTCCCTGTGCTTACTGCTGTTTCTTCCATATGCCGGTAAAGGGCTGAAAACGCCTGTTTTGGGACTCTGCAGAGAAAGGGTTTCCAGACTGCTGAATCCACACACTGGTTTAAGTCTGGAAGTTGAGTGCACACATTGACAACCGTTCTGTTAGATAGCTGCGTTTTGGATTTAGAAGCAGATATTTCCCTGTGCTTACTGCCGTTTCTTCCATATGCCGGTAATGGGCTGAAAACGCCTGTTTTGGGACTCTGCAGAGAATGTGTTTGCAGACTGCTGAATCCACACACGGGTTTAACTCTGGAAGTTGAGTGCACACATTGACAACCGTTCTGTTAGATAGCTGCGTTTTGGATTTGGAAGCAGATATTTCCCTGGGCTTACTGCTGTTTCTTCCATATGCCGGTAATGGGCTGAAAACGCCTGTTTTGGGACTCTGCAGAGAAAGTGTTTGCAGACTGCTGAATCCACACACCGGTTTAACTCTGGAAGTTGAGTGCACACATTGACAACCGTTCTGTTAGATAGCTGCGTTTTGGATTTAGAAGCAGATATTTCCCTGTGCTTACTGCTGTTTCTTCCATATGCCGGCAATGGGCTGAAAACGCCTGTTTTGGGACTCTGCAGAGAAAGTGTTTGCAGACTGCTGAATCCACACACGGGTTTATCTCTGGAAGTTGAGTGCACACATTGACAACCGTTCTGTTAGATAGCTGCGTTTTGGATTTAGAAGCAGATATTTCCCTGTGCTTACTGCTGTTTCTTCCATATGCCGGTAATGGGCTGAAAACGCCTGTTTTGGGACTCTGCAGAGAAAGTGTTTGCAGACTGCTGAATCCACACACGGGTTAAACTCTGGAAGTTGAGTGCACACATTGACAACCGTTCTGTTAGATGGCTGCGTTTTGGATTTAGAAGCAGATATTTCCCTGTGCTTACTGCTGTTTCTTCCATATGCCGGTAAAGGGCTGAAAACGCCTGTTTTGGGACTCTGCAGAGAAAGGGTTTGCAGACTGCTGAATCCACACACTGGTTTAACTCTGGAAGTTGAGTGCACACATTGACAACCGTTCTGTTAGATAGCTGCGTTTTGGATTTAGAAGCAGATATTTCCCTGTGCTTACTGCCGTTTCTTCCATATGCCGGTAAAGGGCTGAAAACGCCTGTTTTGGGACTCTGCAGAGAATGTGTTTGCAGACTGCTGAATCCACACACGGGTTTAACTCTGGAAGTTGAGTGCACACATTGACAACCGTTCTGTTAGATAGCTGCGTTTTGGATTTAGAAGCAGATATTTCCCTGTGCTTACTGCCGTTTCTTCCATATGCCAGTAATGGGCTGAAAACGCCTGTTTTGGGACTCTGCAGAGAAAGTGTTTGCAGACTGCTGAATCCACACACGGGTTTAACTCTGGAAGTTGAGTGCACACATTGACAACCGTTCTGTTAGATAGCTGTGTTTTGGATTTAGAAGCAGATATTTCCCTGTGCTTACTGCTGATTCTTCCATATGCCGGTAATGGGCTGAAAACGCCTGTTTGGGGACTCTGCAGAGAAAGTGTTTGCAGACTGCTGAATCCACACACGGGTTTAACTCTGGAAGTTGAGTGCACACATTGACAACCGTTCTGTTAGATAGCTGCGTTTTGGATTTAGAAGCAGATATTTCCCTGGGCTTACTGCTGTTTCTTCCATATGCCGGTAATGGGCTGAAAACGCCTGTTTTGGGACTCTGCAGAGAAAGTGTTTGCAGACTGCTGAATCCACACACGGGTTTAACTCTGGAAGTTGAGTGCACACATTGACAACCGTTCTGTTAGATAGCTGCGTTTTGTATTTAGAAGCAGATATTTCCCTGGGCTTACTGCTGTTTCTTCCATATGCAGGTAAAGGGCTGAAAACGCCTGTTTTGGGACTCAGCAGAGAAAGTGTTTGCAGACTGCTGAATACATACACGGGTTAAACTCTGGAAGATGAGTGCACACATTGACAACCGTTCTGTTAGATAGCTGCGTTTTGGATTTAGAATCAGATATTTCCCTGTGCTTACTGCCGTTTCTTCCATATGCCGGTAATGGGCTGAAAACGCCTGTTTTGGGACTCTGCACAGAAAGTGTTTGCAGACTGCTGAATCCACACACGGGTTTATCTCTGGAAGTTGAGTGCACACATTGACAACCGTTCTGTTAGATAGCTGCGTTTTGGATTTAGAAGCAGATATTTCCCTGTGCTTACTGCTGTTTCTTCCATATGCCGGTAATGGGCTGAAAACGCCTGTTTTGGGACTCTGCAGAGAAAGTGTTTGCAGACTGCTGAATCCACTCACGGGTTTAACTCTGGAAGTTGAGTGCACACATTGACAACCGTTCTGTTAGATAGCTGCGTTTTGGATTTAGAAGCAGATATTTCCCTGTGCTTACTGCCGTTTCTTCCATATGCCGGTAATGGGCTGAAAACGCCTGTTTTGGGACTCTGCAGAGAAAGTGTTTGCAGACTGCTGAATCCACACACGGGTTTAACTCTGGAAGTTGAGTGCACACATTGACAACCGTTCTGTTAGATAGCTGCGTTTTGGATTTAGAAGCAGATATTTCCCTGGGCTTACTCCCGTTTCTTCCATATGCCGGTAATGGGCTGAAAACGCCTGTTTTGGGACTCTGCAGAGAAAGTGTTTGCAGACTGCTGAATCCACACACGGGTATAACTCTGGAAGTTGAGTGCACACATTGACAACCGTTCTGTTAGATAGCTGCGTTTTGGATTTAGAAGCAGATATTTCCCTGTGCTTACTGCCGTTTCTTCCATATGCCGGTAATGGGCTGAAAACGCCTGTTTTGGGACTCTGCAGAGAAAGTGTTTGCAGACCGCTGAATCCACGCATGGGTTTAACTCTGGAAGTTGAGTGCACACATTGACAACCGTTCTGTTAGATAGCTGCGTTTTGGATTTAGAAGCAGATATTTCCCTGGGCTTACTGCCGTTTCTTCCATATGCCGGTAATGGGCTGAAAACGCCTGTTTTGGGACTCTGCAGAGAAAGTGTTTGCATACTGCTGAATCCACACACGGGTTTAACTCTGGAAGTTCAGTGCACACATTGACAACCGTTCTGTTAGATAGCTGCGTTTTGAATTTAGAAGCAGATATTTCCCTGTGCTTACTGCTGTTTCTTCCATATGCCGGTAATGGGCTGAAAACGCCTGTTTTGGGACTCTGCAGAGAAAGTGTTTGCAGACTGCTGAATCCACACACGGGTTTAACTCTGGAAGTTGAGTGCACACATTGACAACCGTTCTGTTAGATAGCTGCGTTTTGGATTTAGAAGCAGATATTTCCCTGTGCTTACTGCTGTTTCTTCCATATGCCGGTAATGGGCTGAAAACGCCTGTTTTAGGACTCTGCAGAGAAAGTGTTTGCAGACTGCTGAATCCACACACGGGTTTAACTCTGGAAGTTGAGTGCACACATTGACAACCGTTCTGTTAGATAGCTGCGTTTTGGATTTAGAAGCAGATATTTCCCTGTGCTTACTGCCGTTTCTTCCATATGCCGGTAATGGGCTGAAAACGCCTGTTTTGGGACGCTGCAGAGAAAGTGTTTGCAGACTGCTGAATCCACACACCGGTTTAACTCTGGAAGTTGAGTGCACACATTGACAACCGTTCTGTTAGATAGCTGCGTTTTGGATTTAGAAGCAGATATTTCCCTGTGCTTACTGCTGTTTCTTCCATATGCCGGTAATGGGCTGAAAACGCCTGTTTTGGGACTCTGCAGAGAAAGTGTTTGCAGACTGCTGAATCCACACACGGGTTTAACTCTGGAAGTTGAGTGCACACATTGACAACCGTTCTGTTAGATAGCTGCGTTTTGGATTTAGAAGCAGATATTTCCCTGTGCTTACTGCTGTTTCTTCCATATGCCGGTAATGGGCTGAAAACGCCTGTTTTGGGACTCTGCAGAGAAAGTGTTTGCAGACTGCTGAATCCACGCACGGGTTTAACTCTGGAAGTTGAGTGCACACATTGACAACCGTTCTGTTAGATAGCTGCGTTTTGGATTTAGAAGCAGATATTTCCCTGTGCTTACTGCCGTTTCTTCCATATGCCGGTAAAGGGCTGAAAACGCCTGTTTTGGGACTCTGCAGAGAAAGGGTTTGCAGACTGCTGAATCCACACACTGGTTTAACTCTGGAAGTTGAGTGCACACATTGACAACCGTTCTGTTAGATAGCTGCGTTTTGGATTTAGAAGCAGATATTTCCCTGTGCTTACTGCCGTTTCTTCCATATGCCGGTAATGGGCTGTAAACGCCTGTTTTGGGACTCTGCAGAGAATGTGTTTGCAGACTGCTGAATCCACACACGGGTTTAACTCTGGAAGTTGAGTGCACACATTGACAACCGTTCTGTTAGATAGCTGCGTTTTGGATTTGGAAGCAGATATTTCCCTGGGCTTACTGCTGTTTCTTCCATATGCCGGTAATGGGCTGAAAACGCCTGTTTTGGGACTCTGCAGAGAAAGTGTTTGCAGACTGCTGAATCCACACACCGGTTTAACTCTGGAAGTTGAGTGCACACATTGACAACCGTTCTGTTAGATAGCTGCGTTTTGGATTTAGAAGCAGATATTTCCCTGTGCTTACTGCTGTTTCTTCCATATGCCGGCAATGGGCTGAAAACGCCTGTTTTGGGACTCTGCAGAGAAAGTGTTTGCAGACTGCTGAATCCACACACGGGTTTATCTCTGGAAGTTGAGTGCACACATTGACAACCGTTCTGTTAGATAGCTGCGTTTTGGATTTAGAAGCAGATATTTCCCTGTGCTTACTGCTGTTTCTTCCATATGCCGGTAATGGGCTGAAAACGCCTGTTTTGGGACTCTGCAGAGAAAGTGTTTGCAGACTGCTGAATCCACACACGGGTTAAACTCTGGAAGTTGAGTGCACACATTGACAACCGTTCTGTTAGATAGCTGCGTTTTGGATTTAGAAGCAGATATTTTCCCTGTGCTTACTGCTGTTTCTTCCATATGCCGGTAAAGGGCTGAAAACGCCTGTTTTGGGACTCTGCAGAGAAAGTGTTTGCAGACTGCTGAATCCACACACGGGTTTAACTCTGGAAGTTGAGTGCACACATTGACAACCGTTCTGTTAGATAGCTGCGTTTTGGATTTAGAAGCAGATATTTCCCTGGGCTTACTGCTGTTTCTTCCATATGCCGGTAATGGGCTGAAAACGACTGTTTTGGGACTCTGCAGAGAAAGTGTTTTGCAGACTGCTGAATCCACACACGGGTTTAACTCTGGAAGTTGAGTGCACACATTGACAACCGTTCTGTTAGATAGCTGCGTTTTGTATTTAGAAGCAGATATTTCCCTGGGCTTACTGCTGTTTCTTCCATATGCAGGTAAAGGGCTGAAAACGCCTGTTTTGGGACTCTGCAGAGAAAGTGTTTGCAGACTGCTGAATACATACACGGGTTAAACTCTGGAAGATGAGTGCACACATTGACAACCGTTTCTGTTAGATAGCTGCGTTTTGGATTTAGAATCAGATATTTCCCTGTGCTTACTGCCGTTTCTTCCATATGCCGGTAATGGGCTGAAAACGCCTGTTTTGGGACTCTGCAGAGAAAGTGTTTGCAGACTGCTGAATCCACACACGGGTTTATCTCTGGAAGTTGAGTGCACACATTGACAACCGTTCTGTTAGATAGCTCCGTTTTGGATTTAGAAGCAGATATTTCCCTGTGCTTACTGCTGTTTCTTCCATATGCCGGTAATGGGCTGAAAACGCCTGTTTTGGGACTCTGCAGAGAAAGTGTTTGCAGACTGCTGAATCCACTCACGGGTTTAACTCTGGAAGTTGAGTGCACACATTGACAACCGTTCTGTTAGATAGCTGCGTTTTGGATTTAGAAGCAGATATTTCCCTGTGCTTACTGCCGTTTCTTCCATATGCCGGTAATGGGCTGAAAACGCCTGTTTTGGGACTCTGCAGAGAAAGTGTTTGCAGACTGCTGAATCCACACACGCGTTTAACTCTGGAAGTTGAGTGCACACATTGACAACCGTTCTGTTAGATAGCTGCGTTTTGGATTTAGAAGCAGATATTTCCCTGGGCTTACTCCCGTTTCTTCCATATACCGGTAATGGGCTGAAAACGCCTGTTTTGGGACTCTGCAGAGAAAGTGTTTGCAGACCGCTGAATCCACGCACGGGTTTAACTCTGGAAGTTGAGTGCACACATTGACAACCGTTCTGTTAGATAGCTGCGTTTTGGATTTAGAAGCAGATATTTCCCTGGGCTTACTGCCGCTTCTTCCATATGCCGGTAATGGGCTGAAAACGCCTGTTTTGGGACTCTGCAGAGAAAGTGTTTGCATACTGCTGAATCCACACACGGGTTTAACTCTGGAAGTTGAGTGCACACATTGACAACCGTTCTGTTAGATAGCTGCGTTTTGGATTTAGAAGCAGATATTTCCCTGTGCTTACTGCCGTTTCTTCCATATGCCGGTAATGGGCTGAAAACGCCTGTTTTGGGACTCTGCAGAGAAAGTGTTTGCAGACTGCTGAATCCACACACGGGTTTAACTCTGGAAGTTGAGTGCACACATTGACAACCGTTCTGTTAGATAGCTGCGTTTTGGATTTAGAAGCAGATATTTCCCTGTGCTTACTGCTGTTTCTTCCATATGCCGGTAATGGGCTGAAAACGCCTGTTTTAGGACTCTGCAGAGAAAGTGTTTGCAGACTGCTGAATCCACACACGGGTTTAACTCTGGAAGTTGAGTGCACACATTGACAACCGTTCTGTTAGATAGCTGCGTTTTGGATTTAGAAGCAGATATTTCCCTGTGCTTACTGCCGTTTCTTCCATATGCCGGTAATGGGCTGAAAACGCCTGTTTTGGGACGCTGCAGAGAAAGTGTTTGCAGACTGCTGAATCCACACACCGGTTTAACTCTGGAAGTTGAGTGCACACATTGACAACCGTTCTGTTAGATAGCTGCGTTTTGGATTTAGAAGCAGATATTTCCCTGGGCTTACTGCTGTTTCTTCCATATGCCGGTAATGGGCTGAAAACGCCTGTTTTGGTACTCTGCAGAGAAAGTGTTTGCAGACTGCTGAATCCACACACGGGTTTAACTCTGGAAGTTGAGTGCACACATTGACAACCGTTCTGTTAGATAGCTGCGTTTTGGATTTAGAAGCAGATATTTCCCTGTGCTTACTGCTGTTTCTTCCATATGCCGGTAATGGGCTGAAAACGCCTGTTTTGGGACTCTGCAGAGAAAGTGTTTGCAGACTGCTGAATCCACGCACGGGTTTAACTCTGGAAGTTGAGTGCACACATTGACAACCGTTCTGTTAGATAGCTGCGTTTTGGATTTAGAAGCAGATATTTCCCTGTGCTTACTGCCGTTTCTTCCATATGCCGGTAAAGGGCTGAAAACGCCTGTTTTGGGACTCTGCAGAGAAAGGGTTTGCAGACTGCTGAATCCACACACTGGTTTAACTCTGGAAGTTGAGTGCACACATTGACAACCGTTCTGTTAGATAGCTGCGTTTTGGATTTAGAAGCAGATATTTCCCTGTGCTTACTGCCGTTTCTTCCATATGCCGGTAATGGGCTGAAAACGCCTGTTTTGGGACTCTGCAGAGAAAGTGTTTGCAGACTGCTGAATCCACGCACGGGTTTAACTCTGGAAGTTGAGTGCACACATTGACAACCGTTCTGTTAGATAGCTGCGTTTTGGATTTAGAAGCAGATATTTCCCTGTGCTTACTGCCGTTTCTTCCATATGCCGGTAATGGGCTGAAAACGCCTGTTTTGGGACTCTGCAGAGAAAGTGTTTGCAGACTGCTGAATCCACACACGGGTTTAACTCTGGAAGTTGAGTGCACACATTGACAACCGTTCTGTTAGATAGCTGCGTTTTGGATTTAGAAGCAGATATTTCCCTGGGCTTACTGCTGTTTCTTCCATATGCCGGTAATGGGCTGAAAACACCTGTTTTGGGACTCTGCAGAGAAAGTGTTTGCAGACTGCTGAATCCACACACCGGTTTAACTCTGGAAGTTGAGTGCACACATTGACAACCGTTCTGTTAGATAGCTGCGTTTTGGATTTAGAAGCAGATATTTCCCTGTGCTTACTGCTGTTTCTTCCATATGCCGGCAATGGGCTGAAAACGCCTGTTTTGGGACTCTGCAGAGAAAGTGTTTGCAGACTGCTGAATCCACACACGGGTTTATCTCTGGAAGTTGAGTGCACACATTGACCACCGTTCTGTTAGATAGCTGCGTTTTGGATTTAGAAGCAGATATTTCCCTGTGCTTACTGCTGTTTCTTCCATATGCCGGTAATGGGCTGAAAACGCCTGTTTTGGGACTCTGCAGAGAAAGTGTTTGCAGACTGCTGAATCCACACACCGGTTTAACTCCGGAAGTTGAGTGCACACATTGACAACCGTTCTGTTAGATAGCTGCGTTTTGGATTTAGAAGCAGATATTTCCCTGTGCTTACTGCTGTTTCTTCCATATGCCGGCAATGGGCTGAAAACGCCTGTTTTGGGACTCTGCAGAGAAAGTGTTTGCAGACTGCTGAATCCACAAACGGGTTTATCTCTGGAAGTTGAGTGCACACATTGACAACCGTTCTGTTAGATAGCTGCGTTTTGGATTTAGAAGCAGATATTTCCCTGTGCTTACTGCTGTTTCTTCCATATGCCGGTAATGGGCTGAAAACGCCTGTTTTGGGACTCTGCAGAGAAAGTGTTTGCAGACTGCTGAATCCACACACGGGTTAAACTCTGGAAGTTGAGTGCACACATTGACAACCGTTCTGTTAGATAGCTGCGTTTTGGATTTAGAAGGAGATATTTCCCTGTGCTTACTGCTGTTTCTTCCATATGCCGGTAAAGGGCTGAAAACGCCTGTTTTGGGACTCTGCAGAGAAAGTGTTTGCAGACTGCTGAATCCACACACTGGTTTAACTCTGGAAGTTGAGTGCACACATTGACAACCGTTCTGTTAGATAGCTGCGTTTTGGATTTAGAAGCAGATATTTCCCTGTGCTTACTGCCGTTTCTTCCATATGCCGGTAATGGGCTGAAAACGCCTGTTTTGGGACTCTGCAGAGAATGTGTTTGCAGACTGCTGAATCCAGAGACGGGTTTAACTCTGGAAGTTGAGTGCACACATTGACAACCGTTCTGTTAGATAGCTGCGTTTTGGATTTAGAAGCAGATATTTCCCTGTGCTTACTGCCGTTTCTTCCATATGCCAGTAATGGGCTGAAAACGCCTGTTTTGGGACTCTGCAGAGAAAGTGTTTGCAGACTGCTGAATCCACACACGGGTTTAACTCTGGAAGTTGAGTGAACACATTGACAACCGTTCTGTTAGATAGCTGCGTTTTGGATTTAGAAGCAGATATTTCCCTGTGCTTACTGCTGTTTCTTCCATATGCCGGTAATGGGCTGAAAACGCCTGTTTGGGGACTCTGCAGAGAAAGTGTTTGCAGACTGCTGAATCCACACACGGGTTTAACTCTGGAAGTTGAGTGCACACATTGACAACCGTTCTGTTAGATAGCTGCGTTTTGGATTTAGAAGCAGATATTTCCCTGGGCTTACTGCTGTTTCTTCCATATGCCGGTAATGGGCTGAAAACGCCTGTTTTGGGACTCTGCAGAGAAAGTGTTTGCAGACTGCTGAATCCACACACGGGTTTAACTCTGGAAGTTGAGTGCACACATTGACAACAGTTCTGTTAGATAGCTGCGTTTTGTATTTAGAAGCAGATATTTCCCTGGGCTTACTGCTGTTTCTTCCATATGCAGGTAAAGGGCTGAAAACGCCTGTTTTGGGACTCTGCAGAGAAAGTGTTTGCAGACTGCTGAATCCATACACGGGTTAAACTCTGGAAGTTGAGTGCACACATTGACAACCGTTCTGTTAGATAGCTGCGTTTTGGATTTAGAAGCAGATATTTCCCTGGGCTTTCTCCCGTTTCTTCCATATGCCGGTAATGGGCTGAAAACGCCTGTTTTGGGACTCTGCAGAGAAAGTGTTTGCAGACTGCTGAATCCACACACGGGTTTAACTCTGGAAGTTGAGTGCACACATTGACAACCGTTCTGTTAGATAGCTGCGTTTTGGATTTAGAAGCAGATATTTCCCTGTGCTTACTGCCGTTTCTTCCATATGCCGGTAATGGGCTGAAAACGCCTGTTTTGGGACTCTGCAGAGAAAGTGTTTGCAGACCGCTGAATCCACGCACGGGTTTAACTCTGGAAGTTGAGTGCACACATTGACAACCGTTCTGTTAGATAGCTGCGTTTTGGATTTAGAAGCAGATATTTCCCTGGGCTTACTGCCGTTTCTTCCATATGCCGGTAATGGGCTGAAAACGCCTGTTTTGGGACTCTGCAGAGAAAGTGTTTGCAGACTGCTGAATCCACACACGGGTTTAACTCTGGAAGTTGAGTGCACACATTGACAACCGTTCTGTTAGATAGCTGCGTTTTGGATTTAGAAGCAGATATTTCCCTGTGCTTACTGCTGTTTCTTCCATATGCCGGTAATGGGCTGAAAACGCCTGTTTTGGGACTCTGCAGAGAAAGTGTTTGCAGACTGCTGAGTCCACACACGGGTTTATCTCTGGAAGTTGAGTGCACACATTGACAACCGTTCTGTTAGATAGCTGCGTTTTGGATTTAGAAGCAGATATTTCCCTGTGCTTACTGCTGTTTCTTCCATATGCCGGTAATGGGCTGAAAACGCCTGTTTTGGGACTCTGCAGAGAAAGTGTTTGCAGACTGCTGAATCCACACACGGGTTTAACTCTGGAAGTTGAGTGCACACATTGACAACCGTTCTGTTAGATAGCTGTGTTTTGGATTTAGAAGCAGATATTTCCCTGTGCTTACTGCTGTTTCTTCCATATGCCGGTAATGGGCTGAAAACGCCTGTTTTGGGACTCTGCAGAGAAAGTGTTTGCAGACTGCTGAATCCACACACGGGTTTAACTCTGGAAGTTGAGTGCACACATTGACAACCGTTCTGTTAGATAGCTGCGTTTTGGATTTAGAAGCGGATATTTCCCTGGGCTTACTGCTGTTTCTTCCATATGCCGGTAATGGGCTGAAAACGCCTGATTTGGGACTCTGCAGAGAAAGTGTTTGCAGACTGCTGAATCCACACACGGGTTTAACTCTGGAATTTGAGTGCACACATTGACAACCGTTCTGTTAGATAGCTGCGTTTTGTATTTAGAAGCAGATTTTTCCCTGGGCTTACTGCTGTTTCTTCCATATGCAGGTAAAGGGCTGAAAACGCCTGTTTTGGGACTCTGCAGAGAAAGTGTTTGCAGACTGCTGAATCCATACACGGGTTAAACTCTGGAAGTTGAGTGCACACATTGACAACCGTTCTGTTAGATAGCTGCGTTTTGGATTTAGAATCAGATATTTCCCTGTGCTTACTGCCGTTTCTTCCATATGCCGGTAATGGGCTGAAAACGCCTGTTTTGGGACTCTGCAGAGAAAGTGTTTGCAGACTGCTGAATCCACACACGGGTTTATCTCTGGAAGTTGAGTGCACACATTGACAACCGTTCTGTTAGATAGCTGCGTTTTGGATTTAGAAGCAGATATTTCCCTGTGCTTACTGCTGTTTCTTCCATATGCCGGTAATGGGCTGAAAACGCCTGTTTTGGGACTCTGCAGAGAAAGTGTTTGCAGACTGCTGAATCCACACACGGGTTTAACTCTGGAAGTTGAGTGCACACATTGACAACCGTTCTGTTAGATAGCTGCGTTTTGGATTTAGAAGCAGATATTTCCCTGTGCTTACTGCCGTTTCTTCCATATGCCGGTAATGGGCTGAAAACGCCTGTTTTGGGACTCTGCAGAGAAAGTGTTTGCAGACTGCTGAATCCACACACGGGTTTAACTCTGGAAGTTGAGTGCACACATTGACAACCGTTCTGTTAGATAGCTGCGTTTTGGATTTAGAAGCAGATATTTCCCTGTGCTTACTGCCGTTTCTTCCATATGCCGGTAAAGGGCTTAAAGCGCCTGTTTTGGGTCTCTGCAGAGAAAGTGTTTGCAGACTGCTGAATCCACACACCGGTTTAACTCTGGAAGTTGAGTGCACACATTGACAACCGTTCTGTTAGATAGCTGCGTTTTGGATTTAGAAGCAGATATTTCCCTGTGCTTACTGCTGTTTCTTCCATATGCCGGTAATGGGCTGAAAACGCCTGTTTTGGGACTCTGCAGAGAAAGTGTTTGCAGACTGCTGAATCCACACACGGGTTTATCTCTGGAAGTTGAGTGCACACATTGACAACCGTTCTGTTAGATAGCTGCGTTTTGGATTTAGAAGCAGATATTTCCCTGTGCTTACTGCTGTTTCTTCCATATGCCGGTAATGGGCTGAAAACGCCTGTTTTGGGACTCTGCAGAGAAAGTGTTTGCAGACTGCTGAATCCACACACGGGTTTAACTCTGGAAGTTGAGTGCACACATTGACAACCGTTCTGTTAGATAGCTGCGTTTTGGATTTAGAAGCAGATATTTCCCTGTGCTTACTGCCGTTTCTTCCATATGCCGGTAATGGGCTGAAAACGCCTGTTTTGGGACTCTGCAGAGAAAGTGTTTGCAGACTGCTGAATCCACACACGGGTTTAACTCTGGAAGTTGAGTGCACACCTTGACAACCGTTCTGTTAGATAGCTGCGTTTTGGATTTAGAAGCAGATATTTCCCTGTGCTTACTGCTGTTTCTTCCATATGCCGGTAATGGGCTGAAAACGCCTGTTTTGGGACTCTGCAGAGAAAGTGTTTGCAGACTGCTGAATCCACACACGGGTTTAACTCTGGAAGTTGAGTGCACACATTGACAACCGTTCTGTTAGATAGCTGCGTTTTGGATTTAGAAGCAGATATTTCCCTGTGCTTACTGCTGTTTCTTCCATATGCCGGTAATGGGCTGAAAACGCCTGTTTTGGGACTCTGCAGAGAAAGTGTTTGCAGACTGCTGAATCCACACACTGGTTTAACTCTGGAAGTTGAGTGCACACATTGACAACCGTTCTGTTAGATAGCTGCGTTTTGGATTTAGAAGCAGATATTTCCCTGTGCTTACTGCCGTTTCTTCCATATGCCGGTAATGGGCTGAAAACGCCTGTTTTGGGACTCTGCAGAGAATGTGTTTGCAGACTGCTGAATCCAGAGACGGGTTTAACTCTGGAAGTTGAGTGCACACATTGACAACCGTTCTGTTAGATAGCTGCGTTTTGGATTTAGAAGCAGATATTTCCCTGTGCTTACTGCCGTTTCTTCCATATGCCAGTAATGGGCTGAAAACGCCTGTTTTGGGACTCTGCAGAGAAAGTGTTTGCAGACTGCTGAATCCACACACGGGTTTAACTCTGGAAGTTGAGTGCACACATTGACAACCGTTCTGTTAGATAGCTGCGTTTTGGATTTAGAAGCAGATATTTCCCTGTGCTTACTGCTGTTTCTTCCATATGCCGGTAATGGGCTGAAAACGCCTGTTTGGGGACTCTGCAGAGAAAGTGTTTGCAGACTGCTGAATCCACACACGGGTTTAACTCTGGAAGTTGAGTGCACACATTGACAACCGTTCTGTTAGATAGCTGCGTTTTGGATTTAGAAGCAGATATTTCCCTGGGCTTACTGCCGTTTCTTCCATATGCCGGTAATGGGCTGAAAACGCCTGTTTTGGGACTCTGCAGAGAAAGTGTTTGCAGACTGCTGAATCCACACACGGGTTTATCTCTGGAAGTTGAGTGCACACATTGACAACCGTTCTGTTAGATAGCTGCGTTTTGGATTTAGAAGCAGATATTTCCCTGTGCTTACTGCTGTTTCTTCCATATGCCGGTAATGGGCTGAAAACGCCTGTTTTGGGACTCTGCAGAGAAAGTGTTTGCAGACTGCTGAATCCACACACGGGTTTAACTCTGGAAGTTGAGTGCACACATTGACAACCGTTCTGTTAGATAGCTGCGTTTTGGATTTAGAAGCAGATATTTCCCTGTGCTTACTGCCGTTTCTTCCATATGCCGGTAATGGGCTGAAAACGCCTGTTTTGGGACTCTGCAGAGAAAGTGTTTGCAGACTGCTGAATCCACACACGGGTTTAACTCTGGAAGTTGAGTGCACACATTGACAACCGTTCTGTTAGATAGCTGCGTTTTGGATTTAGAAGCAGATATTTCCCTGTGCTTACTCCCGTTTCTTCCATATGCCGGTAATGGGCTGAAAACGCCTGTTTTGGGACTCTGCAGAGAAAGTGTTTGCAGACTGCTGAATCCACACACGGGTTTAACTCTGGAAGTTGAGTGCACACATTGACAACCGTTCTGTTAGATAGCTGCGTTTTGGATTTAGAAGCAGATATTTCCCTGTGCTTACTGCCGTTTCTTCCATATGCCGGTAATGGGCTGAAAACGCCTGTTTTGGGACTCTGCAGAGAAAGTGTTTGCAGACTGCTGAATCCACGCACGGGTTTAACTCTGGAAGTTGAGTGCACACATTGACAACCGTTCTGTTAGATAGCTGCGTTTTGGATTTAGAAGCAGATATTTCCCTGTGCTTACTGCCGTTTCTTCCATATGCCGGTAATGGGCTGAAAACGCCTGTTTTGGGACTCTGCAGAGAAAGTGTTTGCAGACTGCTGAATCCACACACGGGTTTAACTCTGGAAGTTGAGTGCACACATTGACAACCGTTCTGTTAGATAGCTGCGTTTTGGTTTTAGAAGCAGGTATTTCCCTGGACTTACTGCTGTTTCTTCCATATGACGGTAATGGCCTGAAAACGCCTGTTTTGGGACTCTGCAGAGAAAGGGTTTGCAGACTGCTGAATCCACACACGGGTTTAACTCTGGAAGTTGAGTGCACACATTGACAACCGTTCTGTTAGATAGCTGCGTTTTGGATTTAGAAGCAGATATTTCCCTGTGCTTACTGCCGTTTCTTCCATATGCCGGTAATGGGCTGAAAACGCCTGTTTTGGGACTCTGCAGAGAAAGTGTTTGCAGACTGCTGAATCCACGCACGGGTTTAACTCTGGAAGTTGAGTGCACACATTGACAACCGTTCTGTTAGATAGCTGCGTTTTGGATTTAGAAGCAGATATTTCCCTGTGCTTACTGCCGTTTCTTCCATATGCCGGTAATGGGCTGAAAACGCCTGTTTTGGGACTCTGCAGAGAAAGTGTTTGCAGACTGCTGAATCCACACACGGGTTTAACTCTGGAAGTTGAGTGAACACATTGACAACCGTTCTGTTAGATAGCTGCGTTTTGGATTTAGAAGCAGATATTTCCCTGTGCTTACTGCCGTTTCTTCTATATGCCGGTAAAGGGCTTAAAGCGCCTGTTTTGGGACTCTGCAGAGAAAGTGTTTGCAGACTGCTGAATCCACACACGGGTTTAACTCTGGAAGTTGAGTGCACACATTGACAACCGTTCTGTTAGATAGCTGCGTTTTGGTTTTAGAAGCAGGTATTTCCCTGGACTTACTGCTGTTTCTTCCATATGCCGGTAATGGCCTGAAAACGCCTGTTTTGGGACTCTGCAGAGAAAGGGTTTGCAGACTGCTGAATCCACACACGGGTTTAACTCTGGAAGTTGAGTGCACACATTGACAACCGTTCTGTTAGATAGCTGCGTTTTGGATTTAGAAGCAGATATTTCCCTGTGCTTACTGCCGTTTCTTCCATATGCCGGTAATGGGCTGAAAACGCCTGTTTTGGGACTCTGCAGAGAAAGTGTTTGCAGACTGCTGAATCCACGCACGGGTTTAACTCTGGAAGTTGAGTGCACACATTGACAACCGTTCTGTTAGATAGCTGCGTTTTGGATTTAGAAGCAGATATTTCCCTGTGCTTACTGCCGTTTCTTCCATATGCCGGTAATGGGCTGAAAACGCCTGTTTTGGGACTCTGCAGAGAAAGTGTTTGCAGACTGCTGAATCCACACACGGGTTTAACTCTGGAAGTTGAGTGAACACATTGACAACCGTTCTGTTAGATAGCTGCGTTTTGGATTTAGAAGCAGATATTTCCCTGTGCTTACTGCCGTTTCTTCTATATGCCGGTAAAGGGCTTAAAGCGCCTGTTTTGGGACTCTGCAGAGAAAGTGTTTGCAGAGTGCTGAATCCACACACGGGTTTAACTCTGGAAGTTGAGTGCACACATTGACAACCGTTCTGTTAGATAGCTGCGTTTTGGATTTAGAAGCAGATATTTCCCTGTGCTTACTGCTGTTTCTTCCATATGCCGGTAATGGGCTGAAAACGCCTGTTTTGGGACTCTGCAGAGAAAGTGTTTGCAGACTGCTGAATCCACACACGGGTTTATCTCTGGAAGTTGAGTGCACACATTGACAACCGTTCTGTTAGATAGCTGCGTTTTGGATTTAGAAGCAGATATTTCCCTGTGCTTACTGCTGTTTCTTCCATATGCCGGTAATGGGCTGAAAACGCCTGTTTTGGGACTCTGCAGAGAAAGTGTTTGCAGACTGCTGAATCCACACACGGGTTTAACTCTGGAAGTTGAGTGCACACATTGACAACCGTTCTGTTAGATAGCTGCGTTTTGGATTTAGAAGCAGATATTTCCCTGTGCTTACTGCCGTTTCTTCCATATGCCGGTAATGGGCTGAAAACGCCTGTTTTGGGACTCTGCAGAGAAAGTGTTTGCAGACTGCTGAATCCACACACGGGTTTAACTCTGGAAGTTGAGTGCACACATTGACAACCGTTCTGTTAGATAGCTGCGTTTTGGATTTAGAAGCAGATATTTCCCTGTGCTTACTGCTGTTTCTTCCATATGCCGGTAATGGGCTGAAAACGCCTGTTTTGGGACTCTGCAGAGAAAGTGTTTGCAGACTGCTGAATCCACACACGGGTTTAACTCTGGAAGTTGAGTGCACACATTGACAACCGTTCTGTTAGATAGCTGCGTTTTGGATTTAGAAGCAGATATTTCCCTGTGCTTACTGCTGTTTCTTCCATATGCCGGTAATGGGCTGAAAACGCCTGTTTTGGGACTCTGCAGAGAAAGTGTTTGCAGACTGCTGAATCCACACACGGGTTTAACTCTGGAAGTTGAGTGCACACATTGACAACCGTTCTGTTAGATAGCTGCCTTTTGGATTTAGAAGCAGATATTTCCCTGTGCTTACTGCCGTTTCTTCCATATGCCGGCAATGGGCTGAAAACGCCTGTTTTGGGACTCTGCAGAGAAAGTGTTTGCAGACTGCTGAATCCACACACGGGTTTAACTCTGGAAGCTGAGTGCACACATTGACAACCGTTCTGTTAGATAGCTGCGTTTTGGATTTAGAAGCAGATATTTCCCTGTGCTTACTGCCGTTTCTTCCATATGCCGGTAATGGGCTGAAAACGCCTGTTTTGGGACTCTGCAGAGAAAGTGTTTGCAGACTGCTGAATCCACACACGGGTTTAACTCTGGAAGTTGAGTGCACACATTGACAACCGTTCTGTTAGATAGCTGCGTTTTGGATTTAGAAGCAGATATTTCCCTGTGCTTACTGCCGTTTCTTCCATATGCCGGTAATGGGCTGAAAACGCCTGTTTTGGGACTCTGCAGAGAAAGTGTTTGCAGACTGCTGAATCCACACACGGGTTTAACTCTGGAAGTTGAGTGCACACATTGACAACCGTTCTGTTAGATAGCTGCGTTTTGGATTTAGAAGCAGATATTTCCCTGTGCTTACTGCTGTTTCTTCCATATGCCGGTAATGGGCTGAAAACGCCTGTTTTGGGACTCTGCAGAGAAAGTGTTTGCAGACTGCTGAATCCACACACGGGTTTATCTCTGGAAGTTGAGTGCACACATTGACAACCGTTCTGTTAGATAGCTGCGTTTTGGATTTAGAAGCAGATATTTCCCTGTGCTTACTGCTGTTTCTTCCATATGCCGGTAATGGGCTGAAAACGCCTGTTTTGGGACTCTGCAGAGAAAGTGTTTGCAGACTGCTGAATCCACACACGGGTTTAACTCTGGAAGTTGAGTGCACACATTGACAACCGTTCTGTTAGATAGCTGCGTTTTGGATTTAGAAGCAGATATTTCCCTGTGCTTACTGCCGTTTCTTCCATATGCCGGTAATGGGCTGAAAACGCCTGTTTTGGGACTCTGCAGAGAAAGTGTTTGCAGACTGCTGAATCCACACACGGGTTTAACTCTGGAAGTTGAGTGCACACATTGACAACCGTTCTGTTAGATAGCTGCGTTTTGGATTTAGAAGCAGATATTTCCCTGTGCTTACTGCTGTTTCTTCCATATGCCGGTAATGGGCTGAAAACGCCTGTTTTGGGACTCTGCAGAGAAAGTGTTTGCAGACTGCTGAATCCACACACGGGTTTAACTCTGGAAGTTGAGTGCACACATTGACAACCGTTCTGTTAGATAGCTGCCTTTTGGATTTAGAAGCAGATATTTCCCTGTGCTTACTGCTGTTTCTTCCATATGCCGGTAATGGGCTGAAAACGCCTGTTTTGGGACTCTGCAGAGAAAGTGTTGCAGACTGCTGAATCCACACACGGGTTTAACTCTGGAAGTTGAGTGCACACATTGACAACCGTTCTGTTAGATAGCTGCGTTTTGGATTTAGAAGCAGATGTTTCCCTGTGCTTACTGCCGTTTCTTCCATATGCCGGTAATGGGCTGAAAACGCCTGTTTTGGGACTCTGCAGAGAAAGTGTTTGCAGACTGCTGAATCCACACACGGGTTTAACTCTGGAAGTTGAGTGCACACATTGACAACCGTTCTGTTAGATAGGTGCGTTTTGGATTTAGAAGCAGATATTTCCCTGTGCTTACTGCTGTTTCTTCCATATGCCGGTAATGGCCTGAAAACTCCTGTTTTGGGACTCTGCAGAGAAAGGGTTTGCAGACTGCTGAATCCACACACGGGTTTAACTCTGGAAGTTGAGTGCACACATTGACAACCGTTCTGTTAGATAGCTGCGTTTTGGATTTAGAAGCAGATATTTCCCTGTGCTTACTGCCGTTTCTTCCATATGCCGGTAATGGGCTGAAAACGCCTGTTTTGGGACTCTGCAGAGAAAGTGTTTGCAGACTGCTGAATCCACGCACGGGTTTAACTCTGGAAGTTGAGTGCACACATTGACAACCGTTCTGTTAGATAGCTGCGTTTTGGATTTAGAAGCAGATATTTCCCTGTGCTTACTGCCGTTTCTTCCATATGCCGGTAATGGGCTGAAAACGCCTGTTTTGGGACTCTGCAGAGAAAGTGTTTGCAGACTGCTGAATCCACACACGGGTTTAACTCTGGAAGTTGAGTGAACACATTGACAACCGTTCTGTTAGATAGCTGCGTTTTGGATTTAGAAGCAGATATTTCCCTGTGCTTACTGCCGTTTCTTCTATATGCCGGTAAAGGGCTTAAAGCGCCTGTTTTGGGACTCTGCAGAGAAAGTGTTTGCAGAGTGCTGAATCCACACACGGGTTTAACTCTGGAAGTTGAGTGCACACATTGACAACCGTTCTGTTAGATAGCTGCGTTTTGGATTTAGAAGCAGATATTTCCCTGGGCTTACTGCTGTTTCTTCCATATGCCGGTAATGGGCTGAAAACGCCTGTTTTGGGACTCTGCAGAGAAAGTGTTTGCAGACTGCTGAATCCACACACGGGTTTATCTCTGGAAGTTGAGTGCACACATTGACAACCGTTCTGTTAGATAGCTGCGTTTTGGATTTAGAAGCAGATATTTCCCTGTGCTTACTGCTGTTTCTTCCATATGCCGGTAATGGGCTGAAAACGCCTGTTTTGGGACTCTGCAGAGAAAGTGTTTGCAGACTGCTGAATCCACACACGGGTTTAACTCTGGAAGTTGAGTGCACACATTGACAACCGTTCTGTTAGATAGCTGCGTTTTGGATTTAGAAGCAGATATTTCCCTGTGCTTACTGCCGTTTCTTCCATATGCCGGTAATGGGCTGAAAACGCCTGTTTTGGGACTCTGCAGAGAAAGTGTTTGCAGACTGCTGAATCCACACACGGGTTTAACTCTGGAAGTTGAGTGCACACATTGACAACCGTTCTGTTAGATAGCTGCGTTTTGGATTTAGAAGCAGATATTTCCCTGTGCTTACTGCTGTTTCTTCCATATGCCGGTAATGGGCTGAAAACGCCTGTTTTGGGACTCTGCAGAGAAAGTGTTTGCAGACTGCTGAATCCACACACGGGTTTAACTCTGGAAGTTGAGTGCACACATTGACAACCGTTCTGTTAGATAGCTGCGTTTTGGATTTAGAAGCAGATATTTCCCTGTGCTTACTGCTGTTTCTTCCATATGCCGGTAATGGGCTGAAAACGCCTGTTTTGGGACTCTGCAGAGAAAGTGTTTGCAGACTGCTGAATCCACACACGGGTTTAACTCTGGAAGTTGAGTGCACACATTGACAACCGTTCTGTTAGATAGCTGCCTTTTGGATTTAGAAGCAGATATTTCCCTGTGCTTACTGCCGTTTCTTCCATATGCCGGCAATGGGCTGAAAACGCCTGTTTTGGGACTCTGCAGAGAAAGTGTTTGCAGACTGCTGAATCCACACACGGGTTTAACTCTGGAAGTTGAGTGCACACATTGACAACCGTTCTGTTAGATAGCTGCGTTTTGGATTTAGAAGCAGATATTTCCCTGTGCTTACTGCCGTTTCTTCCATATGCCGGTAATGGGCTGAAAACGCCTGTTTTGGGACTCTGCAGAGAAAGTGTTTGCAGACTGCTGAATCCACACACGGGTTTAACTCTGGAAGTTGAGTGCACACATTGACAACCGTTCTGTTAGATAGCTGCGTTTTGGATTTAGAAGCAGATATTTCCCTGTGCTTACTGCCGTTTCTTCCATATGCCGGTAATGGGCTGAAAACGCCTGTTTTGGGACTCTGCAGAGAAAGTGTTTGCAGACTGCTGAATCCACACACGGGTTTAACTCTGGAAGTTGAGTGCACACATTGACAACCGTTCTGTTAGATAGCTGCGTTTTGGATTTAGAAGCAGATATTTCCCTGTGCTTACTGCTGTTTCTTCCATATGCCGGTAATGGGCTGAAAACGCCTGTTTTGGGACTCTGCAGAGAAAGTGTTTGCAGACTGCTGAATCCACACACGGGTTTATCTCTGGAAGTTGAGTGCACACATTGACAACCGTTCTGTTAGATAGCTGCGTTTTGGATTTAGAAGCAGATATTTCCCTGTGCTTACTGCTGTTTCTTCCATATGCCGGTAATGGGCTGAAAACGCCTGTTTTGGGACTCTGCAGAGAAAGTGTTTGCAGACTGCTGAATCCACACACGGGTTTAACTCTGGAAGTTGAGTGCACACATTGACAACCGTTCTGTTAGATAGCTGCGTTTTGGATTTAGAAGCAGATATTTCCCTGTGCTTACTGCCGTTTCTTCCATATGCCGGTAATGGGCTGAAAACGCCTGTTTTGGGACTCTGCAGAGAAAGGGTTTGCAGACTGCTGAATCCACACACGGGTTTAACTCTGGAAGTTGAGTGCACACATTGACAACCGTTCTGTTAGATAGCTGCGTTTTGGATTTAGAAGCAGATATTTCCCTGTGCTTACTGCTGTTTCTTCCATATGCCGGTAATGGGCTGAAAACGCCTGTTTTGGGACTCTGCAGAGAAAGTGTTTGCAGACTGCTGAATCCACACACGGGTTTAACTCTGGAAGTTGAGTGCACACATTGACAACCGTTCTGTTAGATAGCTGCCTTTTGGATTTAGAAGCAGATATTTCCCTGTGCTTACTGCTGTTTCTTCCATATGCCGGTAATGGGCTGAAAACGCCTGTTTTGGGACTCTGCAGAGAAAGTGTTGCAGACTGCTGAATCCACACACGGGTTTAACTCTGGAAGTTGAGTGCACACATTGACAACCGTTCTGTTAGATAGCTGCGTTTTGGATTTAGAAGCAGATGTTTCCCTGTGCTTACTGCCGTTTCTTCCATATGCCGGTAATGGGCTGAAAACGCCTGTTTTGGGACTCTGCAGAGAAAGTGTTTGCAGACTGCTGAATCCACACACGGGTTTAACTCTGGAAGTTGAGTGCACACATTGACAACCGTTCTGTTAGATAGGTGCGTTTTGGATTTAGAAGCAGATATTTCCCTGTGCTTACTGCTGTTTCTTCCATATGCCGGTAATGGCCTGAAAACTCCTGTTTTGGGACTCTGCAGAGAAAGGGTTTGCAGACTGCTGAATCCACACACGGGTTTAACTCTGGAAGTTGAGTGCACACATTGACAACCGTTCTGTTAGATAGCTGCGTTTTGGATTTAGAAGCAGATATTTCCCTGTGCTTACTGCTGTTTCTTCCATATGCCGGTAAAGGGCTGAAAATGCCTGTTTTGGGACTCTGCAGAGAAAGGGTTTGCAGACTGCTGAATCCACACACTGGTTTAGCTCTGGAAGTTGAGTGCACACATTGACAACCGTTCTGTTAGATAGCTGCGTTTTGGATTTAGAAGCAGATATTTCCCTGTGCTTACTCCCGTTTCTTCCATATGCCGGTAATGGGCTGAAAACGCCTGTTTTGGGACTCTGCAGAGAAAGTGTTTGCAGACTGCTGAATCCACACACGGGTTTAACTCTGGAAGTTGAGTGCACACATTGACAACCGTTCTGTTAGATAGCTGCGTTTTGGATTTAGAAGCAGATATTTCCCTGTGCTTACTGCCGTTTCTTCCATATGCCGGTAATGGGCTGAAAACGCCTGTTTTGGGACTCTGCAGAGAAAGTGTTTGCAGACTGCTGAATCCACACACGGGTTTAACTCTGGAAGTTGAGTGCACACATTGACAACCGTTCTGTTAGATAGCTGCGTTTTGGATTTAGAAGCAGATATTTCCCTGTGCTTACTGCTGTTTCTTCCATATGCCGGTAATGGGCTGAAAACGCCTGTTTTGGGACTCTGCAGAGAAAGTGTTTGCAGACTGCTGAATCCACACACGGGTTTAACTCTGGAAGTTGAGTGCACACATTGACAACCGTTCTGTTAGATAGCTGCGTTTTGGATTTAGAAGCAGATATTTCCCTGTGCTTACTGCCGTTTCTTCCATATGCCGGCAATGGGCTGAAAACGCCTGTTTTGGGACTCTGCAGAGAAAGTGTTTGCAGACTGCTGAATCCACACACGGGTTTAACTCTGGAAGTTGAGTGCACACATTGACAACCGTTCTGTTAGATAGCTGCGTTTTGGATTTAGAAGCAGATATTTCCCTGTGCTTACTGCCGTTTCTTCCATATGCCGGTAATGGGCTGAAAACGCCTGTTTTGGGACTCTGCAGAGAAAGTGTTTGCAGACTGCTGAATCCACACACGGGTTTAACTCTGGAAGTTGAGTGCACACATTGACAACCGTTCTGTTAGATAGCTGCGTTTTGGATTTAGAAGCAGATATTTCCCTGTGCTTACTGCCGTTTCTTCCATATGCCGGTAATGGGCTGAAAACGCCTGTTTTGGGACTCTGCAGAGAAAGTGTTTGCAGACTGCTGAATCCACACACGGGTTTAACTCTGGAAGTTGAGTGCACACATTGACAACCGTTCTGTTAGATAGCTGCGTTTTGGATTTAGAAGCAGATATTTCCCTGTGCTTACTGCTGTTTCTTCCATATGCCGGTAATGGGCTGAAAACGCCTGTTTTGGGACTCTGCAGAGAAAGTGTTTGCAGACTGCTGAATCCACACACGGGTTTAACTCTGGAAGTTGAGTGCACACATTGACAACCGTTCTGTTAGATAGCTGCGTTTTGGATTTAGAAGCAGATATTTCCCTGTGCTTACTGCCGTTTCTTCCATATGCCGGTAATGGGCTGAAAACGCCTGTTTTGGGACTCTGCAGAGAAAGTGTTTGCAGACTGCTGAATCCACACACGGGTTTAACTCTGGAAGTTGAGTGCACACATTGACAACCGTTCTGTTAGATAGCTGCGTTTTGGATTTAGAAGCAGATATTTCCCTGTGCTTACTGCTGTTTCTTCCATATGCCGGTAATGGGCTGAAAACGCCTGTTTTGGGACTCTGCAGAGAAAGTGTTTGCAGACTGCTGAATCCACACACGGGTTTAACTCTGGAAGTTGAGTGCACACATTGACAACCGTTCTGTTAGATAGCTGCCTTTTGGATTTAGAAGCAGATATTTCCCTGTGCTTACTGCTGTTTCTTCCATATGCCGGTAATGGGCTGAAAACGCCTGTTTTGGGACTCTGCAGAGAAAGTGTTGCAGACTGCTGAATCCACACACGGGTTTAACTCTGGAAGTTGAGTGCACACATTGACAACCGTTCTGTTAGATAGCTGCGTTTTGGATTTAGAAGCAGATGTTTCCCTGTGCTTACTGCCGTTTCTTCCATATGCCGGCAATGGGCTGAAAACGCCTGTTTTGGGACTCTGCAGAGAAAGTGTTTGCAGACTGATGAATCCACACACGGGTTTAACTCTGGAAGTTGAGTGCACACATTGACAACCGTTCTGTTAGATAGCTGCGTTTTGGATTTAGAAGCAGATATTTCCCTGTGCTTACTGCTGTTTCTTCCATATGCCGGTAATGGCCTGAAAACTCCTGTTTTGGGACTCTGCAGAGAAAGGGTTTGCAGACTGCTGAATCCACACACGGGTTTAACTCTGGAAGTTGAGTGCACACATTGACAACCGTTCTGTTAGATAGCTGCGTTTTGGATTTAGAAGCAGATATTTCCCTGTGCTTACTGCTGTTTCTTCCATATGCCGGTAAAGGGCTGAAAATGCCTGTTTTGGGACTCTGCAGAGAAAGGGTTTGCAGACTGCTGAATCCACACACTGGTTTAGCTCTGGAAGTTGAGTGCACACATTGACAACCGTTCTGTTAGATAGCTGCGTTTTGGATTTAGAAGCAGATATTTCCCTGTGCTTACTCCCGTTTCTTCCATATGCCGGTAATGGGCTGAAAACGCCTGTTTTGGGACTCTGCAGAGAAAGTGTTTGCAGACTGCTGAATCCACACACGGGTTTAACTCTGGAAGTTGAGTGCACACATTGACAACCGTTCTGTTAGATAGCTGCGTTTTGGATTTAGAAGCAGATATTTCCCTGTGCTTACTGCTGTTTCTTCCATATGCCGGTAATGGGCTGAAAACGCCTGTTTTGGGACTCTGCAGAGAAAGTGTTTGCAGACTGCTGAATCCACACACGGGTTTAACTCTGGAAGTTGAGTGCACACATTGACAACCGTTCTGTTAGATAGGTGCGTTTTGGATTTAGAAGCAGATATTTCCCTGTGCTTACTGCTGTTTCTTCCATATGCCGGTAATGGCCTGAAAACTCCTGTTTTGGGACTCTGCAGAGAAAGGGTTTGCAGACTGCTGAATCCACACACGGGTTTAACTCTGGAAGTTGAGTGCACACATTGACAACCGTTCTGTTAGATAGCTGCGTTTTGGATTTAGAAGCAGATATTTCCCTGTGCTTACTGCTGTTTCTTCCATATGCCGGTAAAGGGCTGAAAATGCCTGTTTTGGGACTCTGCAGAGAAAGGGTTTGCAGACTGCTGAATCCACACACTGGTTTAGCTCTGGAAGTTGAGTGCACACATTGACAACCGTTCTGTTAGATAGCTGCGTTTTGGATTTAGAAGCAGATATTTCCCTGTGCTTACTCCCGTTTCTTCCATATGCCGGTAATGGGCTGAAAACGCCTGTTTTGGGACTCTGCAGAGAAAGTGTTTGCAGACTGCTGAATCCACACACGGGTTTAACTCTGGAAGTTGAGTGCACACATTGACAACCGTTCTGTTAGATAGCTGCGTTTTGGATTTAGAAGCAGATATTTCCCTGTGCTTACTGCCGTTTCTTCCATATGCCGGTAATGGGCTGAAAACGCCTGTTTTGGGACTCTGCAGAGAAAGTGTTTGCAGACTGCTGAATCCACACACGGGTTTAACTCTGGAAGTTGAGTGCACACATTGACAACCGTTCTGTTAGATAGCTGCGTTTTGGATTTAGAAGCAGATATTTCCCTGTGCTTACTGCTGTTTCTTCCATATGCCGGTAATGGGCTGAAAACGCCTGTTTTGGGACTCTGCAGAGAAAGTGTTTGCAGACTGCTGAATCCACACACGGGTTTAACTCTGGAAGTTGAGTGCACACATTGACAACCGTTCTGTTAGATAGCTGCGTTTTGGATTTAGAAGCAGATATTTCCCTGTGCTTACTGCCGTTTCTTCCATATGCCGGCAATGGGCTGAAAACGCCTGTTTTGGGACTCTGCAGAGAAAGTGTTTGCAGACTGCTGAATCCACACACGGGTTTAACTCTGGAAGTTGAGTGCACACATTGACAACCGTTCTGTTAGATAGCTGCGTTTTGGATTTAGAAGCAGATATTTCCCTGTGCTTACTGCCGTTTCTTCCATATGCCGGTAATGGGCTGAAAACGCCTGTTTTGGGACTCTGCAGAGAAAGTGTTTGCAGACTGCTGAATCCACACACGGGTTTAACTCTGGAAGTTGAGTGCACACATTGACAACCGTTCTGTTAGATAGCTGCGTTTTGGATTTAGAAGCAGATATTTCCCTGTGCTTACTGCCGTTTCTTCCATATGCCGGTAATGGGCTGAAAACGCCTGTTTTGGGACTCTGCAGAGAAAGTGTTTGCAGACTGCTGAATCCACACACGGGTTTAACTCTGGAAGTTGAGTGCACACATTGACAACCGTTCTGTTAGATAGCTGCGTTTTGGATTTAGAAGCAGATATTTCCCTGTGCTTACTGCTGTTTCTTCCATATGCCGGTAATGGGCTGAAAACGCCTGTTTTGGGACTCTGCAGAGAAAGTGTTTGCAGACTGCTGAATCCACACACGGGTTTATCTCTGGAAGTTGAGTGCACACATTGACAACCGTTCTGTTAGATAGCTGCGTTTTGGATTTAGAAGCAGATATTTCCCTGTGCTTACTGCTGTTTCTTCCATATGCCGGTAATGGGCTGAAAACGCCTGTTTTGGGACTCTGCAGAGAAAGTGTTTGCAGACTGCTGAATCCACACACGGGTTTAACTCTGGAAGTTGAGTGCACACATTGACAACCGTTCTGTTAGATAGCTGCGTTTTGGATTTAGAAGCAGATATTTCCCTGTGCTTACTGCCGTTTCTTCCATATGCCGGTAATGGGCTGAAAACGCCTGTTTTGGGACTCTGCAGAGAAAGTGTTTGCAGACTGCTGAATCCACACACGGGTTTAACTCTGGAAGTTGAGTGCACACATTGACAACCGTTCTGTTAGATAGCTGCGTTTTGGATTTAGAAGCAGATATTTCCCTGTGCTTACTGCTGTTTCTTCCATATGCCGGTAATGGGCTGAAAACGCCTGTTTTGGGACTCTGCAGAGAAAGTGTTTGCAGACTGCTGAATCCACACACGGGTTTAACTCTGGAAGTTGAGTGCACACATTGACAACCGTTCTGTTAGATAGCTGCCTTTTGGATTTAGAAGCAGATATTTCCCTGTGCTTACTGCTGTTTCTTCCATATGCCGGTAATGGGCTGAAAACGCCTGTTTTGGGACTCTGCAGAGAAAGTGTTGCAGACTGCTGAATCCACACACGGGTTTAACTCTGGAAGTTGAGTGCACACATTGACAACCGTTCTGTTAGATAGCTGCGTTTTGGATTTAGAAGCAGATGTTTCCCTGTGCTTACTGCCGTTTCTTCCATATGCCGGCAATGGGCTGAAAACGCCTGCTTTGGGACTCTGCAGAGAAAGTGTTTGCAGACTGCTGAATCCACACACGGGTTTAACTCTGGAAGTTGAGTGCACACATTGACAACCGTTCTGTTAGATAGCTGCGTTTTGGATTTAGAAGCAGATATTTCCCTGTGCTTACTGCTGTTTCTTCCATATGCCGGTAATGGCCTGAAAACTCCTGTTTTGGGACTCTGCAGAGAAAGGGTTTGCAGACTGCTGAATCCACACACGGGTTTAACTCTGGAAGTTGAGTGCACACATTGACAACCGTTCTGTTAGATAGCTGCGTTTTGGATTTAGAAGCAGATATTTCCCTGTGCTTACTGCTGTTTCTTCCATATGCCGGTAAAGGGCTGAAAATGCCTGTTTTGGGACTCTGCAGAGAAAGGGTTTGCAGACTGCTGAATCCACACACTGGTTTAGCTCTGGAAGTTGAGTGCACACATTGACAACCGTTCTGTTAGATAGCTGCGTTTTGGATTTAGAAGCAGATATTTCCCTGTGCTTACTCCCGTTTCTTCCATATGCCGGTAATGGGCTGAAAACGCCTGTTTTGGGACTCTGCAGAGAAAGTGTTTGCAGACTGCTGAATCCACACACGGGTTTAACTCTGGAAGTTGAGTGCACACATTGACAACCGTTCTGTTAGATAGCTGCGTTTTGGATTTAGAAGCAGATATTTCCCTGTGCTTACTGCTGTTTCTTCCATATGCCGGTAATGGGCTGAAAACGCCTGTTTTGGGACTCTGCAGAGAAAGTGTTTGCAGACTGCTGAATCCACACACGGGTTTAACTCTGGAAGTTGAGTGCACACATTGACAACCGTTCTGTTAGATAGCTGCGTTTTGGATTTAGAAGCAGATATTTCCCTGTGCTTACTGCTGTTTCTTCCATATGCCGGTAATGGGCTGAAAACGCCTGTTTTGGGACTCTGCAGAGAAAGTGTTTGCAGACTGCTGAATCCACACACGGGTTTAACTCTGGAAGTTGAGTGCACACATTGACAACCGTTCTGTTAGATAGCTGCGTTTTGGATTTAGAAGCAGATATTTCCCTGTGCTTACTGCCGTTTCTTCCATATGCCGGTAATGGGCTGAAAACGCCTGTTTTGGGACTCTGCAGAGAAAGTGTTTGCAGACTGCTGAATCCACGCACGGGTTTAACTCTGGAAGTTGAGTGCACACATTGACAACCGTTCTGTTAGATAGCTGCGTTTTGGATTTAGAAGCAGATATTTCCCTGTGCTTACTGCCGTTTCTTCCATATGCCGGTAATGGGCTGAAAACGCCTGTTTTGGGACTCTGCAGAGAAAGTGTTTGCAGACTGCTGAATCCACACACGGGTTTAACTCTGGAAGTTGAGTGCACACATTGACAACCGTTCTGTTAGATAGCTGCGTTTTGGATTTAGAAGCAGATATTTCCCTGTGCTTACTGCCGTTTCTTCCATATGCCGGTAAAGGGCTGAAAACGCCTGTTTTGGGACTCTGCAGAGAAAGTGTTTGCAGACTGCTGAATCCACACACGGGTTTAACTCTGGAAGTTGAGTGCACACATTGACAACCGTTCTGTTAGATAGCTGCGTTTTGGATTTAGAAGCAGATATTTCCCTGTGCTTACTGCTGTTTCTTCCATATGCCGGTAATGGGCTGAAAACGCCTGTTTTGGGACTCTGCAGAGAAAGTGTTTGCAGACTGCTGAATCCACACACGGGTTTATCTCTGGAAGTTGAGTGCACACATTGACAACCGTTCTGTTAGATAGCTGCGTTTTGGATTTAGAAGCAGATATTTCCCTGTGCTTACTGCTGTTTCTTCCATATGCCGGTAATGGGCTGAAAACGCCTGTTTTGGGACTCTGCAGAGAAAGTGTTTGCAGACTGCTGAATCCACACACGGGTTTAACTCTGGAAGTTGAGTGCACACATTGACAACCGTTCTGTTAGATAGCTGCGTTTTGGATTTAGAAGCAGATATTTCCCTGTGCTTACTGCCGTTTCTTCCATATGCCGGTAATGGGCTGAAAACGCCTGTTTTGGGACTCTGCAGAGAAAGTGTTTGCAGACTGCTGAATCCACACACGGGTTTAACTCTGGAAGTTGAGTGCACACATTGACAACCGTTCTGTTAGATAGCTGCGTTTTGGATTTAGAAGCAGATATTTCCCTGTGCTTACTGCTGTTTCTTCCATATGCCGGTAATGGGCTGAAAACGCCTGTTTTGGGACTCTGCAGAGAAAGTGTTTGCAGACTGCTGAATCCACACACGGGTTTAACTCTGGAAGTTGAGTGCACACATTGACAACCGTTCTGTTAGATAGCTGCGTTTTGGATTTAGAAGCAGATATTTCCCTGTGCTTACTGCTGTTTCTTCCATATGCCGGTAATGGGCTGAAAACGCCTGTTTTGGGACTCTGCAGAGAAAGTGTTTGCAGACTGCTGAATCCACACACGGGTTTAACTCTGGAAGTTGAGTGCACACATTGACAACCGTTCTGTTAGATAGCTGCGTTTTGGATTTAGAAGCAGATATTTCCCTGTGCTTACTGCCGTTTCTTCCATATGCCGGCAATGGGCTGAAAACGCCTGTTTTGGGACTCTGCAGAGAAAGTGTTTGCAGACTGCTGAATCCACGCACGGGTTTAACTCTGGAAGTTGAGTGCACACATTGACAACCGTTCTGTTAGATAGCTGCGTTTTGGATTTAGAAGCAGATATTTCCCTGTGCTTACTGCCGTTTCTTCCATATGCCGGTAATGGGCTGAAAACGCCTGTTTTGGGACTCTGCAGAGAAAGTGTTTGCAGACTGCTGAATCCACACACGGGTTTAACTCTGGAAGTTGAGTGCACACATTGACAACCGTTCTGTTAGATAGCTGCGTTTTGGATTTAGAAGCAGATATTTCCCTGTGCTTACTGCCGTTTCTTCCATATGCCGGTAATGGGCTGAAAACGCCTGTTTTGGGACTCTGCAGAGAAAGTGTTTGCAGACTGCTGAATCCACACACGGGTTTAACTCTGGAAGTTGAGTGCACACATTGACAACCGTTCTGTTAGATAGCTGCGTTTTGGATTTAGAAGCAGATATTTCCCTGTGCTTACTGCTGTTTCTTCCATATGCCGGTAATGGGCTGAAAACGCCTGTTTTGGGACTCTGCAGAGAAAGTGTTTGCAGACTGCTGAATCCACACACGGGTTTATCTCTGGAAGTTGAGTGCACACATTGACAACCGTTCTGTTAGATAGCTGCGTTTTGGATTTAGAAGCAGATATTTCCCTGTGCTTACTGCTGTTTCTTCCATATGCCGGTAATGGGCTGAAAACGCCTGTTTTGGGACTCTGCAGAGAAAGTGTTTGCAGACTGCTGAATCCACACACGGGTTTAACTCTGGAAGTTGAGTGCACACATTGACAACCGTTCTGTTAGATAGCTGCGTTTTGGATTTAGAAGCAGATGTTTCCCTGTGCTTACTGCCGTTTCTTCCATATGCCGGTAATGGGCTGAAAACGCCTGTTTTGGGACTCTGCAGAGAAAGTGTTTGCAGACTGCTGAATCCACACACGGGTTTAACTCTGGAAGTTGAGTGCACACATTGACAACCGTTCTGTTAGATAGCTGCGTTTTGGATTTAGAAGCAGATATTTCCCTGTGCTTACTGCTGTTTCTTCCATATGCCGGTAATGGGCTGAAAACGCCTGTTTTGGGACTCTGCAGAGAAAGTGTTTGCAGACTGCTGAATCCACACACGGCTTTAACTCTGGAAGTTGAGTGCACGCATTGACAACCGTTCTGTTAGATAGCTGCGTTTTGGATTTAGAAGCAGATATTTCCCTGTGCTTACTGCTGTTTCTTCCATATGCCGGTAAAGGGCTGAAAATGCCTGTTTTGGGACTCTGCAGAGAAAGGGTTTGCAGACTGCTGAATCCACACACTGGTTTAACTCTGGAAGTTGAGTGCACACATTGACAACCGTTCTGTTAGAAAGCTGCGTTTTGGATTTAGAAGCAGATATTTCCCTGTGCTTACTCCCGTTTCTTCCATATGCCGGTAATGGGCTGAAAACGCCTGTTTTGGGACTCTGCAGAGAAAGTGTTTGCAGACTGCTGAATCCACACACGGGTTTAACTCTGGAAGTTGAGTGCACACATTGACAACCGTTCTGTTAGATAGCTGCGTTTTGGATTTAGAAGCAGATATTTCCCTGTGCTTACTGCCGTTTCTTCCATATGCCGGTAATGGGCTGAAAACGCCTGTTTTGGGACTCTGCAGAGAAAGTGTTTGCACACTGCTGAATCCACACACGGGTTTAACTCTGGAAGTTGAGTGCACACATTGACAACCGTTCTGTTAGATAGCTGCGTTTTGGATTTACAAGCAGATATTTCCCTGTGCTTACTGCTGTTTCTTCCATATGCCGGTAATGGGCTGAAAACGCCTGTTTTGGGACTCTGCAGAGAAAGTGTTTGCAGACTGCTGAATCCACACACGGGTTTAACTCTGGAAGTTGAGTGCACACATTGACAACCGTTCTGTTAGATAGCTGCGTTTTGGATTTAGAAGCAGATATTTCCCTGGGCTTACTGCTGTTTCTTCCATATGCCGGTAATGGGCTGAAAACGCCTGTTTTGGGACTCTCCAGAGAAAGTGTTTGCAGACTGCTGAATCCACACACGGGTTTAACTCTGGAAGTTGAGTGCACACATTGACAACCGTTCTGTTAGATAGCTGCGTTTTGGATTTAGAAGCAGATATTTCCCTGTGCTTACTGCCGTTTCTTCCATATGCCGGTAAAGGACTGAAAACGCCTGTTTTGGGACTCTGCAGAGAAAGGGTTTGCAGACTGCTGAATCCACACACTGGTTTAACTCTGGAAGTTGAGTGCACACATTGACAACCGTTCTGTTAGATAGCTGCGTTTTGGATTTAGAAGCAGATATTTCCCTGTGCTTACTGCTGTTTCTTCCATATGCCGGTAATGGGCTGAAAACGCCTGTTTTGGGACTCTGCAGAGAAAGTGTTTGCAGACTGCTGAGTCCACGCACGGGTTTAACTCTGGAAGTTGAGTGCACACATTGACAACCGTTCTGTTAGATAGCTGCGTTTTGGATTTAGAAGCAGATATTTCCCTGTGCTTACTGCCGTTTCTTCCATATGCCGGTAATGGGCTGAAAACGCCTGTTTTGGGACTCTGCAGAGAAAGTGTTTGCAGACTGCTGAATCCACACACGGGTTTAACTCTGGAAGTTGAGTGCACACATTGACAACCGTTCTGTTAGATAGCTGCGTTTTGGATTTAGAAGCAGATATTTCCCTGTGCTTACTGCTGTTTCTTCCATATGCCGGTAATGGGCTGAAAACGCCTGTTTTGGGACTCTGCAGAGAAAGTGTTTGCAGACTGCTGAATCCACACACGGGTTTAACTCTGGAAGTTGAGTGCACACATTGACAACCGTTCTGTTAGATAGCTGCGTTTTGGATTTAGAAGCAGATATTTCCCTGTGCTTACTGCTGTTTCTTCCATATGCCGGTAATGGCCTGAAAACTCCTGTTTTGGGACTCTGCAGAGAAAGGGTTTGCAGACTGCTGAATCCACACACGGGTTTAACTCTGGAAGTTGAGTGCACACATTGACAACCGTTCTGTTAGATAGCTGCGTTTTGGATTTAGAAGCAGATATTTCCCTGTGCTTACTGCTGTTTCTTCCATATGCCGGTAAAGGGCTGAAAATGCCTGTTTTGGGACTCTGCAGAGAAAGGGTTTGCAGACTGCTGAATCCACACACTGGTTTAGCTCTGGAAGTTGAGTGCACACATTGACAACCGTTCTGTTAGATAGCTGCGTTTTGGATTTAGAAGCAGATATTTCCCTGTGCTTACTCCCGTTTCTTCCATATGCCGGTAATGGGCTGAAAACGCCTGTTTTGGGACTCTGCAGAGAAAGTGTTTGCAGACTGCTGAATCCACACACGGGTTTAACTCTGGAAGTTGAGTGCACACATTGACAACCGTTCTGTTAGATAGCTGCGTTTTGGATTTAGAAGCAGATATTTCCCTGTGCTTACTGCTGTTTCTTCCATATGCCGGTAATGGGCTGAAAACGCCTGTTTTGGGACTCTGCAGAGAAAGTGTTTGCAGACTGCTGAATCCACACACGGGTTTAACTCTGGAAGTTGAGTGCACACATTGACAACCGTTCTGTTAGATAGCTGCGTTTTGGATTTAGAAGCAGATATTTCCCTGTGCTTACTGCTGTTTCTTCCATATGCCGGTAATGGGCTGAAAACGCCTGTTTTGGGACTCTGCAGAGAAAGTGTTTGCAGACTGCTGAATCCACACACGGGTTTAACTCTGGAAGTTGAGTGCACACATTGACAACCGTTCTGTTAGATAGCTGCGTTTTGGATTTAGAAGCAGATATTTCCCTGTGCTTACTGCCGTTTCTTCCATATGCCGGTAATGGGCTGAAAACGCCTGTTTTGGGACTCTGCAGAGAAAGTGTTTGCAGACTGCTGAATCCACGCACGGGTTTAACTCTGGAAGTTGAGTGCACACATTGACAACCGTTCTGTTAGATAGCTGCGTTTTGGATTTAGAAGCAGATATTTCCCTGTGCTTACTGCCGTTTCTTCCATATGCCGGTAATGGGCTGAAAACGCCTGTTTTGGGACTCTGCAGAGAAAGTGTTTGCAGACTGCTGAATCCACACACGGGTTTAACTCTGGAAGTTGAGTGCACACATTGACAACCGTTCTGTTAGATAGCTGCGTTTTGGATTTAGAAGCAGATATTTCCCTGTGCTTACTGCCGTTTCTTCCATATGCCGGTAAAGGGCTGAAAACGCCTGTTTTGGGACTCTGCAGAGAAAGTGTTTGCAGACTGCTGAATCCACACACGGGTTTAACTCTGGAAGTTGAGTGCACACATTGACAACCGTTCTGTTAGATAGCTGCGTTTTGGATTTAGAAGCAGATATTTCCCTGTGCTTACTGCTGTTTCTTCCATATGCCGGTAATGGGCTGAAAACGCCTGTTTTGGGACTCTGCAGAGAAAGTGTTTGCAGACTGCTGAATCCACACACGGGTTTATCTCTGGAAGTTGAGTGCACACATTGACAACCGTTCTGTTAGATAGCTGCGTTTTGGATTTAGAAGCAGATATTTCCCTGTGCTTACTGCTGTTTCTTCCATATGCCGGTAATGGGCTGAAAACGCCTGTTTTGGGACTCTGCAGAGAAAGTGTTTGCAGACTGCTGAATCCACACACGGGTTTAACTCTGGAAGTTGAGTGCACACATTGACAACCGTTCTGTTAGATAGCTGCGTTTTGGATTTAGAAGCAGATATTTCCCTGTGCTTACTGCCGTTTCTTCCATATGCCGGTAATGGGCTGAAAACGCCTGTTTTGGGACTCTGCAGAGAAAGTGTTTGCAGACTGCTGAATCCACACACGGGTTTAACTCTGGAAGTTGAGTGCACACATTGACAACCGTTCTGTTAGATAGCTGCGTTTTGGATTTAGAAGCAGATATTTCCCTGTGCTTACTGCTGTTTCTTCCATATGCCGGTAATGGGCTGAAAACGCCTGTTTTGGGACTCTGCAGAGAAAGTGTTTGCAGACTGCTGAATCCACACACGGGTTTAACTCTGGAAGTTGAGTGCACACATTGACAACCGTTCTGTTAGATAGCTGCGTTTTGGATTTAGAAGCAGATATTTCCCTGTGCTTACTGCTGTTTCTTCCATATGCCGGTAATGGGCTGAAAACGCCTGTTTTGGGACTCTGCAGAGAAAGTGTTTGCAGACTGCTGAATCCACACACGGGTTTAACTCTGGAAGTTGAGTGCACACATTGACAACCGTTCTGTTAGATAGCTGCGTTTTGGATTTAGAAGCAGATATTTCCCTGTGCTTACTGCCGTTTCTTCCATATGCCGGCAATGGGCTGAAAACGCCTGTTTTGGGACTCTGCAGAGAAAGTGTTTGCAGACTGCTGAATCCACGCACGGGTTTAACTCTGGAAGTTGAGTGCACACATTGACAACCGTTCTGTTAGATAGCTGCGTTTTGGATTTAGAAGCAGATATTTCCCTGTGCTTACTGCCGTTTCTTCCATATGCCGGTAATGGGCTGAAAACGCCTGTTTTGGGACTCTGCAGAGAAAGTGTTTGCAGACTGCTGAATCCACACACGGGTTTAACTCTGGAAGTTGAGTGCACACATTGACAACCGTTCTGTTAGATAGCTGCGTTTTGGATTTAGAAGCAGATATTTCCCTGTGCTTACTGCCGTTTCTTCCATATGCCGGTAATGGGCTGAAAACGCCTGTTTTGGGACTCTGCAGAGAAAGTGTTTGCAGACTGCTGAATCCACACACGGGTTTAACTCTGGAAGTTGAGTGCACACATTGACAACCGTTCTGTTAGATAGCTGCGTTTTGGATTTAGAAGCAGATATTTCCCTGTGCTTACTGCTGTTTCTTCCATATGCCGGTAATGGGCTGAAAACGCCTGTTTTGGGACTCTGCAGAGAAAGTGTTTGCAGACTGCTGAATCCACACACGGGTTTATCTCTGGAAGTTGAGTGCACACATTGACAACCGTTCTGTTAGATAGCTGCGTTTTGGATTTAGAAGCAGATATTTCCCTGTGCTTACTGCTGTTTCTTCCATATGCCGGTAATGGGCTGAAAACGCCTGTTTTGGGACTCTGCAGAGAAAGTGTTTGCAGACTGCTGAATCCACACACGGGTTTAACTCTGGAAGTTGAGTGCACACATTGACAACCGTTCTGTTAGATAGCTGCGTTTTGGATTTAGAAGCAGATGTTTCCCTGTGCTTACTGCCGTTTCTTCCATATGCCGGTAATGGGCTGAAAACGCCTGTTTTGGGACTCTGCAGAGAAAGTGTTTGCAGACTGCTGAATCCACACACGGGTTTAACTCTGGAAGTTGAGTGCACACATTGACAACCGTTCTGTTAGATAGCTGCGTTTTGGATTTAGAAGCAGATATTTCCCTGTGCTTACTGCTGTTTCTTCCATATGCCGGTAATGGGCTGAAAACGCCTGTTTTGGGACTCTGCAGAGAAAGTGTTTGCAGACTGCTGAATCCACACACGGCTTTAACTCTGGAAGTTGAGTGCACGCATTGACAACCGTTCTGTTAGATAGCTGCGTTTTGGATTTAGAAGCAGATATTTCCCTGTGCTTACTGCTGTTTCTTCCATATGCCGGTAAAGGGCTGAAAATGCCTGTTTTGGGACTCTGCAGAGAAAGGGTTTGCAGACTGCTGAATCCACACACTGGTTTAACTCTGGAAGTTGAGTGCACACATTGACAACCGTTCTGTTAGAAAGCTGCGTTTTGGATTTAGAAGCAGATATTTCCCTGTGCTTACTCCCGTTTCTTCCATATGCCGGTAATGGGCTGAAAACGCCTGTTTTGGGACTCTGCAGAGAAAGTGTTTGCAGACTGCTGAATCCACACACGGGTTTAACTCTGGAAGTTGAGTGCACACATTGACAACCGTTCTGTTAGATAGCTGCGTTTTGGATTTAGAAGCAGATATTTCCCTGTGCTTACTGCCGTTTCTTCCATATGCCGGTAATGGGCTGAAAACGCCTGTTTTGGGACTCTGCAGAGAAAGTGTTTGCACACTGCTGAATCCACACACGGGTTTAACTCTGGAAGTTGAGTGCACACATTGACAACCGTTCTGTTAGATAGCTGCGTTTTGGATTTACAAGCAGATATTTCCCTGTGCTTACTGCTGTTTCTTCCATATGCCGGTAATGGGCTGAAAACGCCTGTTTTGGGACTCTGCAGAGAAAGTGTTTGCAGACTGCTGAATCCACACACGGGTTTAACTCTGGAAGTTGAGTGCACACATTGACAACCGTTCTGTTAGATAGCTGCGTTTTGGATTTAGAAGCAGATATTTCCCTGGGCTTACTGCTGTTTCTTCCATATGCCGGTAATGGGCTGAAAACGCCTGTTTTGGGACTCTCCAGAGAAAGTGTTTGCAGACTGCTGAATCCACACACGGGTTTAACTCTGGAAGTTGAGTGCACACATTGACAACCGTTCTGTTAGATAGCTGCGTTTTGGATTTAGAAGCAGATATTTCCCTGTGCTTACTGCCGTTTCTTCCATATGCCGGTAAAGGACTGAAAACGCCTGTTTTGGGACTCTGCAGAGAAAGGGTTTGCAGACTGCTGAATCCACACACTGGTTTAACTCTGGAAGTTGAGTGCACACATTGACAACCGTTCTGTTAGATAGCTGCGTTTTGGATTTAGAAGCAGATATTTCCCTGTGCTTACTGCTGTTTCTTCCATATGCCGGTAATGGGCTGAAAACGCCTGTTTTGGGACTCTGCAGAGAAAGTGTTTGCAGACTGCTGAGTCCACGCACGGGTTTAACTCTGGAAGTTGAGTGCACACATTGACAACCGTTCTGTTAGATAGCTGCGTTTTGGATTTAGAAGCAGATATTTCCCTGTGCTTACTGCCGTTTCTTCCATATGCCGGTAATGGGCTGAAAACGCCTGTTTTGGGACTCTGCAGAGAAAGTGTTTGCAGACTGCTGAATCCACACACGGGTTTAACTCTGGAAGTTGAGTGCACACATTGACAACCGTTCTGTTAGATAGCTGCGTTTTGGATTTAGAAGCAGATATTTCCCTGTGCTTACTGCTGTTTCTTCCATATGCCGGTAATGGGCTGAAAACGCCTGTTTTGGGACTCTGCAGAGAAAGTGTTTGCAGACTGCTGAATCCACACACGGGTTTAACTCTGGAAGTTGAGTGCACACATTGACAACCGTTCTGTTAGATAGCTGCGTTTTTTATTTAGAAGCAGATATTTCCCTGTGCTTACTGCCGTTTCTTCCATATGCCGGTAATGGGCTGAAAACGCCTGTTTTGGGACTCTGCAGAGAAAGTGTTTGCAGACTGCTGAATCCACACACGGGTTTAACTCTGGAAGTTGAGTGCACACATTGACAACCGTTCTGTTAGATAGCTGCGTTTTGGATTTAGAAGCAGATATTTCCCTGGGTTTACTCCCGTTTCTTCCATATGCCGGTAATGGGCTGAAAACGCCTGTTTTGGGACTCTGCAGAGAAAGTGTTTGCAGACTGCTGAATCCACACACGGGTTTAACTCTGGAAGTTGAGTGCACACATTGACAACCGTTCTGTTAGATAGCTGCGTTTTGGATTTAGAAGCAGATATTTCCCTGTGCTTACTGCCGTTTCTTCCATATGCCGGTAATGGGCTGAAAACGCCTGTTTTGGGACTCTGCAGAGAAAGTGTTTGCAGACCGCTGAATCCACGCACGGGTTTAACTCTGGAAGTTGAGTGCACACATTGACAACCGTTCTGTTAGATAGTTGCGTTTTGGATTTAGAAGCAGATATTTCCCTGAGCTTACTGCCGTTTCTTCCATATGCCGGTAATGGGCTGAAAACGCCTGTTTTGGGACTCTGCAGAGAAAGTGTTTGCAGACTGCTGAATCCACACACGGGTTTAACTCTGGAAGTTGAGTGCACACATTGACAACCGTTCTGTTAGATAGCTGCGTTTTGGATTTAGAAGCAGATATTTCCCTGTGCTTACTGCTGTTTCTTCCATATGCCGGTAATGGGCTGAAAACGCCTGTTTTGGGACTCTGCAGAGAAAGTGTTTGCAGACTGCTGAATCCACACACGGGTTTATCTCTGGAAGTTGAGTGCACACATTGACAACCGTTTTGTTAGATAGCTGCGTTTTGGATTTAGAAGCAGATATTTCCCTGTGCTTACTGCTGTTTCTTCCATATGCCGGTAATGGGCTGAAAACGCCTGTTTTGGGACTCTGCAGAGAAAGTGTTTGCAGACTGCTGAATCCACACACGGGTTTAACTCTGGAAGTTGAGTGCACACATTGACAACCGTTCTGTTAGATAGCTGCGTTTTGGATTTAGAAGCAGATATTTCCCTGTGCTTACTGCCGTTTCTTCCATATGCCGGTAAAGGACTGAAAACGCCTGTTTTGGGACTCTGCAGAGAAAGGGTTTGCAGACTGCTGAATCCACACACTGGTTTAACTCTGGAAGTTGAGTGCACACATTGACAACCGTTCTGTTAGATAGCTGCGTTTTGGATTTAGAAGCAGATATTTCCCTGTGCTTACTGCTGTTTCTTCCATATGCCGGTAATGGGCTGAAAACGCCTGTTTTGGGACTCTGCAGAGAAAGTGTTTGCAGACTGCTGAATCCACGCACGGGTTTAACTCTGGAAGTTGAGTGCACACATTGACAACCGTTCTGTTAGATAGCTGCGTTTTGGATTTAGAAGCAGATATTTCCCTGTGCTTACTGCCGTTTCTTCCATATGCCGGTAATGGGTTGAAAACGCCTGTTTTGGGACTCTGCAGAGAAAGTGTTTGCAGACTGCTGAATCCACACACGGGTTTAACTCTGGAAGTTGAGTGCACACATTGACAACCGTTCTGTTAGATAGCTGCGTTTTGGATTTAGAAGCAGATATTTCCCTGTGCTTACTGCTGTTTCTTCCATATGCCGGTAATGGGCTGAAAACGCCTGTTTTGGGACTCTGCAGAGAAAGTGTTTGCAGACCGCTGAATCCACGCACGGGTTTAACTCTGGAAGTTGAGTGCACACATTGACAACCGTTCTGTTAGATAGCTGCGTTTTGGATTTAGAAGCAGATATTTCCCTGGGCTTACTGCCGTTTCTTCCATATGCCGGTAATGGGCTGAAAACGCCTGTTTTGGGACTCTGCAGAGAAAGTGTTTGCAGACTGCTGAATCCACACACGGGTTTAACTCTGGAAGTTGAGTGCACACATTGACAACCGTTCTGTTAGATAGCTGCGTTTTGGATTTAGAAGCAGATATTTCCCTGTGCTTACTGCTGTTTCTTCCATATGCCGGTAATGGGCTGAAAACGCCTGTTTTGGGACTCTGCAGAGAAAGTGTTTGCAGACTGCTGAATCCACACACGGGTTTATCTCTGGAAGTTGAGTGCACACATTGACAACCGTTCTGTTAGATAGCTGCGTTTTGGATTTAGAAGCAGATATTTCCCTGTGCTTACTGCTGTTTCTTCCATATGCCGGTAATGGGCTGAAAACGCCTGTTTTAGGACTCTGCAGAGAAAGTGTTTGCAGATTGCTGAATCCACACACGGGTTTAACTCTGGAAGTTGAGTGCACACATTGACAACCGTTCTGTTAGATAGCTGCGTTTTGGATTTAGAAGCAGATATTTCCCTGTGCTTACTGCCGTTTCTTCCATATGCCGGTAATGGGCTGAAAACGCCTGTTTTGGGACTCTGCAGAGAAAGTGTTTGCAGACTGCTGAATCCACACACCGGTTTAACTCTGGAAGTTGAGTGCACACATTGACAACCGTTCTGTTAGATAGCTGCGTTTTGGATTTAGAAGCAGATATTTCCCTGTGTTTACTGCTGTTTCTTCCATATGCCGGTAATGGGCTGAAAACGCCTGTTTTGGGACTCTGCAGAGAAAGTGTTTGCAGACTGCTGAATCCACACACGGGTTTAACTCTGGAAGTTGAGTGCACACATTGACAACCGTTCTGTTAGATAGCTGCGTTTTGGATTTAGAAGCAGATATTTCCCTGTGCTTACTGCTGTTTCTTCCATATGCCGGTAATGGGCTGAAAACGCCTGTTTTGGGACTCTGCAGAGAAAGTGTTTGCAGACTGCTGAATCCACACACGGGTTTAACTCTGGAAGTTGAGTGCACACATTGACAACCGTTCTGTTAGATAGCTGCGTTTTGGATTTAGAAGCAGATATTTCCCTGTGGTTACTGCCGTTTCTTCCATATGCCGGTAAAGGGCTGAAAACGCCTGTTTTGGGACTCTGCAGAGAAAGGGTTTGCAGACTGCTGAATCCACACACTGGTTTAACTCTGGAAGTTGAGTGCACACATTGACAACCGTTCTGTTAGATAGCTGCGTTTTGGATTTAGAAGCAGATATTTCCCTGTGCTTACTGCCGTTTCTTCCATATGCCGGTAATGGGCTGAAAACGCCTGTTTTGGGACTCTGCAGAGAAAGTGTTTGCAGACTGCTGAATCCACGCACGGGTTTAACTCTGGAAGTTGAGTGCACACATTGACAACCGTTCTGTTAGATAGCTGCGTTTTGGATTTAGAAGCAGATATTTCCCTGTGCTTACTGCCGTTTCTTCCATATGCCGGTAATGGGCTGAAAACGCCTGTTTTGGGACTCTGCAGAGAAAGTGTTTGCAGACTGCTGAATCCACACACGGGTTTAACTCTGGAAGTTGAGTGCACACATTGACAACCGTTCTGTTAGATAGCTGCGTTTTGGATTTAGAAGCAGATATTTCCCTGTGCTTACTGCTGTTTCTTCCATATGCCGGTAATGGGCTGAAAACGCCTGTTTTGGGACTCTGCAGAGAAAGTGTTTGCAGACTGCTGAATCCACACACGGGTTTATCTCTGGAAGTTGAGTGCACACATTGACAACCGTTCTGTTAGATAGCTGCGTTTTGGATTTAGAAGCAGATATTTCCCTGTGCTTACTGCTGTTTCTTCCATATGCCGGTAATGGGCTGAAAACGCCTGTTTTGGGACTCTGCAGAGAAAGTGTTTGCAGACTGCTGAATCCACACACGGGTTTAACTCTGGAAGTTGAGTGCACACATTGACAACCGTTCTGTTAGATAGCTGCGTTTTGGATTTAGAAGCAGATATTTCCCTGTGCTTACTGCCGTTTCTTCCATATGCCGGTAATGGGCTGAAAACGCCTGTTTTGGGACTCTGCAGAGAAAGTGTTTGCAGACTGCTGAATCCACACACGGGTTTAACTCTGGAAGTTGAGTGCACACATTGACAACCGTTCTGTTAGATAGCTGCGTTTTGGATTTAGAAGCAGATATTTCCCTGTGCTTACTGCTGTTTCTTCCATATGCCGGTAATGGGCTGAAAACGCCTGTTTTAGGACTCTGCAGAGAAAGTGTTTGCAGACTGATGAATCCACACACGGGTTTAACTCTGGAAGTTGAGTGCACACATTGACAACCGTTCTGTTAGATAGCTGCGTTTTGGATTTAGAAGCAGATATTTCCCTGGGCTTACTGCTGTTTCTTCCATATGCCGGTAATGGGCTGAAAACGCCTGTTTTGGGACTCTGCAGAGAAAGTGTTTGCAGACTGCTGAATCCACACACGGGTTTAACTCTGGAAGTTGAGTGCACACATTGACAACCGTTCTGTTAGATAGCTGCGTTTTGGATTTAGAAGCAGATATTTCCCTGTGCTTACTGCTGTTTCTTCCATATGCCGGTAATGGGCTGAAAACGCCTGTTTTGGGACTCTGCAGAGAAAGTGTTTGCAGACTGCTGAATCCACACACGGGTTTATCTCTGGAAGTTGAGTGTACACATTGACAACCGTTCTGTTAGATAGCTGCGTTTTGGATTTAGAAGCAGATATTTCCCTGTGCTTACTGCTGTTTCTTCCATATGCCGGTAATGGGCTGAAAACGCCTGTTTTGGGACTCTGCAGAGAAAGTGTTTGCAGACTGCTGAATCCACACACGGGTTTAACTCTGGAAGTTGAGTGCACACATTGACAACCGTTCTGTTAGATAGCTGCGTTTTGGATTTAGAAGCAGATGTTTCCCTGTGCTTACTGCTGTTTCTTCCATATGCCGGTAATGGGCTGAAAACGCCTGTTTTGGGACTCTGCAGAGAAAGTGTTTGCAGACTGCTGAATCCACGCACGGGTTTAACTCTGGAAGTTGAGTGCACACATTGACAATCGTTCTGTTAGATAGCTGCGTTTTGGATTTAGAAGCAGATATTTCCCTGTGCTTACTGCCGTTTCTTCCATATGCCGGTAATGGGCTGAAAACGCCTGTTTTGGGACTCTGCAGAGAAAGTGTTTGCAGACTGCTGAATCCACACACGGGTTTAACTCTGGAAGTTGAGTGCACACATTGACAACCGTTCTGTTAGATAGCTGCGTTTTGGATTTAGAAGCAGATATTTCCCTGTGCTTACTGCCGTTTCTTCCATATGCCGGTAATGGGCTGAAAACGCCTGTTTTGGGACTCTGCAGAGAAAGTGTTTGCAGACTGCTGAATCCACACACGGGTTTAACTCTGGAAGTTGAGTGCACACATTGACAACCGTTCTGTTAGATAGCTGCGTTTTGGATTTAGAAGCAGATATTTCCCTGGGCTTACTCCCGTTTCTTCCATATGCCGGTAATGGGCTGAAAACGCCTGTTTTGGGACTCTGCAGAGAAAGTGTTTGCAGACTGCTGAATCCACACACGGGTTTAACTCTGGAAGTTGAGTGCACACATTGACAACCGTTCTGTTAGATAGCTGCGTTTTGGATTTAGAAGCAGATATTTCCCTGTGCTTACTGCCGTTTCTTCCATATGCCGGTAATGGGCTGAAAACGCCTGTTTTGGGACTCTGCAGAGAAAGTGTTTGCAGACCGCTGAATCCACGCACGGGTTTAACTCTGGAAGTTGAGTGCACACATTGACAACCGTTCTGTTAGATAGCTGCGTTTTGGATTTAGAAGCAGATATTTCCCTGGGCTTACTGCCGTTTCTTCCATATGCCGGTAATGGGCTGAAAACGCCTGTTTTGGGACTCTGCAGAGAAAGTGTTTGCAGACTGCTGAATCCACACACGGGTTTAACTCTGGAAGTTGAGTGCACACATTGACAACCGTTCTGTTAGATAGCTGCGTTTTGGATTTAGAAGCAGATATTTCCCTGTGCTTACTGCTGTTTCTTCCATATGCCGGTAATGGGCTGAAAACGCCTGTTTTGGGACTCTGCAGAGAAAGTGTTTGCAGACTGCTGAATCCACACACGGGTTTATCTCTGGAAGTTGAGTGCACACATTGACAACCGTTCTGTTAGATAGCTGCGTTTTGGATTTAGAAGCAGATATTTCCCTGTGCTTACTGCTGTTTCTTCCATATGCCGGTAATGGGCTGAAAACGCCTGTTTTAGGACTCTGCAGAGAAAGTGTTTGCAGACTGATGAATCCACACACGGGTTTAACTCTGGAAGTTGAGTGCACACATTGACAACCGTTCTGTTAGATAGCTGCGTTTTGGATTTAGAAGCAGATATTTCCCTGTGCTTACTGCCGTTTCTTCCATATGCCGGTAATGGGCTGAAAACGCCTGTTTTGGGACTCTGCAGAGAAAGGGTTTGCAGACTGCTGAATCCACACACTGGTTTAACTCTGGAAGTTGAGTGCACACATTGACAACCGTTCCGTTAGATAGCTGCGTTTTGGATTTAGAAGCAGATATTTCCCTGTGCTTACTGCCGTTTCTTCCAAATGCCGGTAATGGGCTGAAAACGCCTGTTTTGGGACTCTGCAGAGAAAGTGTTTGCAGACTGCTGAATCCACGCACGGGTTTAACTCTGGAAGTTGAGTGCACACATTGACAACCGTTCTGTTAGATAGCTGCGTTTTGGATTTAGAAGCAGATATTTCCCTGTGCTTACTGCCCTTTCTTCCATATGCCGGTAATGGGCTGAAAACGCCTGTTTTGGGACTCTGCAGAGAAAGTGTTTGCAGACTGCTGAATCCACACACGGGTTTAACTCTGGAAGTTGAGTGCACACATTGACAACCGTTCTGTTAGATAGCTGCGTTTTGGATTTAGAAGCAGATATTTCCATGTGCTTACTGCCGTTTCTTCCATATGCCGGTAATGGGCTGAAAACGCCTGTTTTGGGACTCTGCAGAGAAAGTGTTTGCAGACTGCTGAATCCACACACGGGTTTATCTCTGGAAGTTGAGTGCACACATTGACAACCGTTCTGTTAGATAGCTGCGTTTTGGATTTAGAAGCAGATATTTCCCTGTGCTTACTGCTGTTTCTTCCATATGCCGGTAATGGGCTGAAAACGCCTGTTTTGGGACTCTGCAGAGAAAGTGTTTGCAGACTGCTGAATCCACACACGGGTTTAACTCTGGAAGTTGAGTGCACACATTGACAACCGTTCTGTTAGATAGGTGCGTTTTGGATTTAGAAGCAGATATTTCCCTGTGCTTACTGCTGTTTCTTCCATATGCCGGTAATGGGCTGAAAACGCCTGTTTTGGGACTCTGCAGAGAAAGTGTTTGCAGACTGCTGAATCCACACACGGGTTTAACTCTGGAAGTTGAGTGCACACATTGACAACCGTTCTGTTAGATAGCTGCGTTTTGGATTTAGAAGCAGATATTTCCCTGTGCTTACTGCCGTTTCTTCCATATGCCGGTAAAGGGCTGAAAACGCCTGTTTTGGGACTCTGCAGAGAAAGTGTTTGCAGACTGCTGAATCCACACACTGGTTTAACTCTGGAAGTTGAGTGCACACATTGACAACCGTTCTGTTAGATAGCTGCGTTTTGGATTTAGAAGCAGATATTTCCCTGTGCTTACTGCCGTTTCTTCCATATGCCGGTAATGGGCTGAAAACGCCTGTTTTGGGACTCTGCAGAGAAAGTGTTTGCAGACTGCTGAATCCAAGCACGGGTTTAACTCTGGAAGTTGAGTGCACACATTGACAACCGTTCTGTTAGATAGCTGCGTTTTGGATTTAGAAGCAGATATTTCCCTGGGCTTACTGCTGTTTCTTCCATATGCCGGTAATGGGCTGAAAACGCCTGTTTTGGGACTCTGCAGATAAAGTGTTTGCAGACTGCTGAATCCACACACGGGTTTAACTCTGGAAGTTGAGTGCACACATTGACAACCGTTCTGTTAGATAGCTGCGTTTTGGATTTAGAAGCAGATATTTCCCTGTGCTTACTGCTGTTTCTTCCATATGCCGGTAATGGGCTGAAAACGCCTGTTTTGGGACTCTGCAGAGAAAGTGTTTGCAGACTGCTGAATCCACACACGGGTTTATCTCTGGAAGTTGAGTGCACACATTGACAACCGTTTTGTTAGATAGCTGCGTTTTGGATTTAGAAGCAGATATTTCCCTGTGCTTACTGCTGTTTCTTCCATATGCCGGTAATGGGCTGAAAACGCCTGTTTTGGGACTCTGCAGAGAAAGTGTTTGCAGACTGCTGAATCCACACACGGGTTTAACTCTGGAAGTTGAGTGCACACATTGACAACCGTTCTGTTAGATAGCTGCGTTTTGGATTTAGAAGCAGATGTTTCCCTGTGCTTACTGCCGTTTCTTCCATATGCCGGTAATGGGCTGAAAACGCCTGTTTTGGGACTCTGCAGAGAAAGTGTTTGCAGACTGCTGAATCCACACACGGGTTTAACTCTGGAAGTTGAGTGCACACATTGACAACCGTTCTGTTAGATAGCTGCGTTTTGGATTTAGAAGCAGATATTTCCCTGGGCTTACTGCTGTTTCTTCCATATGCCGGTAATGGCCTGAAAACGCCTGTTTTGGGACTCTGCAGAGAAAGGGTTTGCAGACTGCTGAATCCACACACGGGTTTAACTCTGGAAGTTGAGTGCACGCATTGACAACCGTTCTGTTAGATAGCTGCGTTTTGGATTTAGAAGCAGATATTTCCCTGTGCTTACTGCTGTTTCTTCCATATGCCGGTAAAGGGCTGAAAATGCCTGTTTTGGGACTCTGCAGAGAAAGGGTTTGCAGACTGCTGAATCCACACACTGGTTTAACTCTGGAAGTTGAGTGCACACATTGACAACCGTTCTGTTAGATAGCTGCGTTTTGGATTTAGAAGCATATATTTCCCTGTGCTTACTCCCGTTTCTTCCATATGCCGGTAATGGGCTGAAAACGCCTGTTTTGGGACTCTGCAGAGAAAGTGTTTGCAGACTGCTGAATCCACACACGGGTTTAACTCTGGAAGTTGAGTGCACACATTGACAACCGTTCTGTTAGATAGCTGCGTTTTGGATTTAGAAGCAGATATTTCCCTGTGCTTACTGCCGTTTCTTCCATATGCCGGTAATGGGCTGAAAACGCCTGTTTTGGGACTCTGCAGAGAAAGTGTTTGCAGACTGCTGAATCCACACACGGGTTTAACTCTGGAAGTTGAGTGCACACATTGACAACCGTTCTGTTAGATAGCTGCGTTTTGGATTTAGAAGCAGATATTTCCCTGTGCTTACTGCCGTTTCTTCCATATGCCGGTAAAGGGCTGAAAACGCCTGTTTTGGGACTCTGCAGAGAAAGGGTTTGCAGACTGCTGAATCCACACACTGGTTTAACTCTGGAAGTTGAGCGCACACATTGACAACCGTTCTGTTAGATAGCTGCGTTTTGGATTTAGAAGCAGATATTTCCCTGTGCTTACTGCTGTTTCTTCCATATGCCGGTAATGGGCTGAAAACGCCTGTTTTGGGACTCTGCAGAGAAAGTGTTTGCAGACTGCTGAATCCACACACGGGTTTAACTCTGGAAGTTGAGTGCACACATTGACAACCGTTCTGTTAGATAGCTGCGTTTTGGATTTAGAAGCAGATATTTCCCTGTGCTTACTGCCGTTTCTTCCATATGCCGGTAAAGGGCTGAAAACGCCTGTTTTGGGACTCTGCAGAGAAAGGGTTTGCAGACTGCTGAATCCACACACTGGTTTAACACTGGAAGTTGAGCGCACACATTGACAACCGTTCTGTTAGATAGCTGCGTTTTGGATTTAGAAGCAGATATTTCCCTGTGCTTACTGCTGTTTCTTCCATATGCCGGTAATGGGCTGAAAACGCCTGTTTTGGGACTCTGCAGAGAAAGTGTTTGCAGACTGCTGAATCCACACACGGGTTTAACTCTGGAAGTTGAGTGCACACATTGACAACCGTTCTGTTAGATAGCTGCGTTTTGGATTTAGAAGCAGATATTTCCCTGTGCTTACTGCCGTTTCTTCCATATGCCGGTAAAGGGCTGAAAACGCCTGTTTTGGGACTCTGGAGAGAAAGGGTTTGCAGACTGCTGAATCCACACACTGGTTTAACTCTGGAAGTTGAGTGCACACATTGACAACCGTTCTGTTAGATAGCTGCGTTTTGGATTTAGAAGCAGATATTTCCCTGTGCTTACTGCCGTTTCTTCCATATGCCGGTAATGGGCTGAAAACGTCTGTTTTGGGACTCTGCAGAGAAAGTGTTTGCAGACTGCTGAATCCACGCACGGGTTTAACTCTGGAAGTTGAGTGCACACATTGACAACCGTTCTGTTAGATAGCTGCGTTTTGGATTTAGAAGCAGATATTTCCCTGGGCTTACTGCTGTTTCTTCCATATGCCGGTAATGGGCTGAAAACGCCTGTTTTGGGACTCTGCAGAGAAAGTGTTTGCAGACTGCTGAATCCACACACGGGTTTAACTCTGGAAGTTGAGTGCACACATTGACAACCGTTCTGTTAGATAGCTGCGTTTTGGATTTAGAAGCAGATATTTCCCTGTGCTTACTGCTGTTTCTTCCATATGCCGGTAATGGGCTGAAAACGCCTGTTTTGGGACTCTGCAGAGAAAGTGTTTGCAGACTGCTGAATCCACACACGGGTTTATCTCTGGAAGTTGAGTGCACACATTGACAACCGTTTTGTTAGATAGCTGCGTTTTGGATTTAGAAGCAGATATTTCCCTGTGCTTACTGCTGTTTCTTCCATATGCCGGTAATGGGCTGAAAACGCCTGTTTTGGGACTCTGCAGAGAAAGTGTTTGCAGACTGCTGAATCCACACACGGGTTTAACTCTGGAAGTTGAGTGCACACATTGACAACCGTTCTGTTAGATAGCTGCGTTTTGGATTTAGAAGCAGATGTTTCCCTGTGCTTACTGCCGTTTCTTCCATATGCCGGTAATGGGCTGAAAACGCCTGTTTTGGGACTCTGCAGAGAAAGTGTTTGCAGACTGCTGAATCCACACACGGGTTTAACTCTGGAAGTTGAGTGCACACATTGACAACCGTTCTGTTAGATAGCTGCGTTTTGGATTTAGAAGCAGATATTTCCCTGGGCTTACTGCTGTTTCTTCCATATGCCGGTAATGGCCTGAAAACGCCTGTTTTGGGACTCTGCAGAGAAAGGGTTTGCAGACTGCTGAATCCACACACGGGTTTAACTCTGGATGTTGAGTGCACACATTGACAACCGTTCTGTTAGATAGCTGCGTTATGGATTTAGAAGCAGATATTTCCCTGGGCTTACTGCTGTTTCTTCCATATGCCGGTAATGGGCTGAAAACGCCTGTTTTGGCACTCTGCAGAGAAAGTGTTTGCAGACTGCTGAATCCACACACGGGTTTAACTCTGGAAGTTGAGTGCACACATTGACAACCGTTCTGTTAGATAGCTGCGTTTTGGATTTAGAAGCAGATATTTCCCTGTGCTTACTGCCGTTTCTTCCATATGCCGGTAAAGGACTGAAAACGCCTGTTTTGGGACTCTGCAGAGAAAGGGTTTGCAGACTGCTGAATCCACACACTGGTTTAACTCTGGAAGTTGAGTGCACACATTGACAACCGTTCTGTTAGATAGCTGCGTTTTGGATTTAGAAGCAGATATTTCCCTGTGCTTACTGCTGTTTCTTCCATATGCCGGTAATGGGCTGAAAACGCCTGTTTTGGGACTCTGCAGAGAAAGTGTTTGCAGACTGCTGAATCCACGCACGGGTTTAACTCTGGAAGTTGAGTGCACACATTGACAATCGTTCTGTTAGATAGCTGCGTTTTGGATTTAGAAGCAGATATTTCCCTGTGCTTACTGCCGTTTCTTCCATATGCCGGTAATGGGCTGAAAACGCCTGTTTTGGGACTCTGCAGAGAAAGTGTTTGCAGACTGCTGAATCCACACACGGGTTTAACTCTGGAAGTTGAGTGCACACATTGACAACCGTTCTGTTAGATAGCTGCGTTTTGGATTTAGAAGCAGATATTTCCCTGTGCTTACTGCCGTTTCTTCCATATGCCGGTAATGGGCTGAAAACGCCTGTTTTGGGACTCTGCAGAGAAAGTGTTTGCAGACTGCTGAATCCACACACGGGTTTAACTCTGGAAGTTGAGTGCACACATTGACAACCGTTCTGTTAGATAGCTGCGTTTTGGATTTAGAAGCAGATATTTCCCTGGGCTTACTCCCGTTTCTTCCATATGCCGGTAATGGGCTGAAAACGCCTGTTTTGGGACTCTGCAGAGAAAGTGTTTGCAGACTGCTGAATCCACACACGGGTTTAACTCTGGAAGTTGAGTGCACACATTGACAACCGTTCTGTTAGATAGCTGCGTTTTGGATTTAGAAGCAGATATTTCCCTGTGCTTACTGCCGTTTCTTCCATATGCCGGTAATGGGCTGAAAACGCCTGTTTTGGGACTCTGCAGAGAAAGTGTTTGCAGACCGCTGAATCCACGCACGGGTTTAACTCTGGAAGTTGAGTGCACACATTGACAACCGTTCTGTTAGATAGCTGCGTTTTGGATTTAGAAGCAGATATTTCCCTGGGCTTACTGCCGTTTCTTCCATATGCCGGTAATGGGCTGAAAACGCCTGTTTTGGGACTCTGCAGAGAAAGTGTTTGCAGACTGCTGAATCCACACACGGGTTTAACTCTGGAAGTTGAGTGCACACATTGACAACCGTTCTGTTAGATAGCTGCGTTTTGGATTTAGAAGCAGATATTTCCCTGTGCTTACTGCTGTTTCTTCCATATGCCGGTAATGGGCTGAAAACGCCTGTTTTGGGACTCTGCAGAGAAAGTGTTTGCAGACTGCTGAATCCACACACGGGTTTATCTCTGGAAGTTGAGTGCACACATTGACAACCGTTCTGTTAGATAGCTGCGTTTTGGATTTAGAAGCAGATATTTCCCTGTGCTTACTGCTGTTTCTTCCATATGCCGGTAATGGGCTGAAAACGCCTGTTTTAGGACTCTGCAGAGAAAGTGTTTGCAGACTGATGAATCCACACACGGGTTTAACTCTGGAAGTTGAGTGCACACATTGACAACCGTTCTGTTAGATAGCTGCGTTTTGGATTTAGAAGCAGATATTTCCCTGTGCTTACTGCCGTTTCTTCCATATGCCGGTAATGGGCTGAAAACGCCTGTTTTGGGACTCTGCAGAGAAAGGGTTTGCAGACTGCTGAATCCACACACTGGTTTAACTCTGGAAGTTGAGTGCACACATTGACAACCGTTCTGTTAGATAGCTGCGTTTTGGATTTAGAAGCAGATATTTCCCTGTGCTTACTGCCGTTTCTTCCAAATGCCGGTAATGGGCTGAAAACGCCTGTTTTGGGACTCTGCAGAGAAAGTGTTTGCAGACTGCTGAATCCACGCACGGGTTTAACTCTGGAAGTTGAGTGCACACATTGACAACCGTTCTGTTAGATAGCTGCGTTTTGGATTTAGAAGCAGATATTTCCCTGTGCTTACTGCCGTTTCTTCCATATGCCGGTAATGGGCTGAAAACGCCTGTTTTGGGACTCTGCAGAGAAAGTGTTTGCAGACTGCTGAATCCACACACGGGTTTAACTCTGGAAGTTGAGTGCACACATTGACAACCGTTCTGTTAGATAGCTGCGTTTTGGATTTAGAAGCAGATATTTCCATGTGCTTACTGCCGTTTCTTCCATATGCCGGTAATGGGCTGAAAACGCCTGTTTTGGGACTCTGCAGAGAAAGTGTTTGCAGACTGCTGAATCCACACACGGGTTTATCTCTGGAAGTTGAGTGCACACATTGACAACCGTTCTGTTAGATAGCTGCGTTTTGGATTTAGAAGCAGATATTTCCCTGTGCTTACTGCTGTTTCTTCCATATGCCGGTAATGGGCTGAAAACGCCTGTTTTGGGACTCTGCAGAGAAAGTGTTTGCAGACTGCTGAATCCACACACGGGTTTAACTCTGGAAGTTGAGTGCACACATTGACAACCGTTCTGTTAGATAGCTGCGTTTTGGATTTAGAAGCAGATATTTCCCTGGGCTTACTGCTGTTTCTTCCATATGCCGGTAATGGGCTGAAAACGCCTGTTTTGGGACTCTGCAGAGAAAGTGTTTGCAGACTGCTGAATCCACACACGGGTTTAACTCTGGAAGTTGAGTGCACACATTGACAACCGTTCTGTTAGATAGCTGCGTTTTGGATTTAGAAGCAGATATTTCCCTGTGCTTACTGCTGTTTCTTCCATATGCCGGTAATGGGCTGAAAACGCCTGTTTTGGGACTCTGCAGAGAAAGTGTTTGCAGACTGCTGAATCCACACACGGGTTTATCTCTGGAAGTTGAGTGCACACATTGACAACCGTTCTGTTAGATAGCTGCGTTTTGGATTTAGAAGCAGATATTTCCCTGTGCTTACTGCTGTTTCTTCCATATGCCGGTAATGGGCTGAAAACGCCTGTTTTAGGACTCTGCAGAGAAAGTGTTTGCAGACTGATGAATCCACACACGGGTTTAACTCTGGAAGTTGAGTGCACACATTGACAACCGTTCTGTTAGATAGCTGCGTTTTGGATTTAGAAGCAGATATTTCCCTGTGCTTACTGCCGTTTCTTCCATATGCCGGTAATGGGCTGAAAACGCCTGTTTTGGGACTCTGCAGAGAAAGGGTTTGCAGACTGCTGAATCCACACACTGGTTTAACTCTGGAAGTTGAGTGCACACATTGACAACCGTTCTGTTAGATAGCTGCGTTTTGGATTTAGAAGCAGATATTTCCCTGTGCTTACTGCCGTTTCTTCCAAATGCCGGTAATGGGCTGAAAACGCCTGTTTTGGGACTCTGCAGAGAAAGGGTTTGCAGACTGCTGAATCCACACACGGGTTTAACTCTGGAAGTTGAGTGCACACATTGACAACCGTTCTGTTAGATAGCTGCGTTTTGGATTTAGAAGCAGATATTTCCCTGTGCTTACTGCCGTTTCTTCCATATGCCGGTAATGGGCTGAAAACGCCTGTTTTGGGACTCTGCAGAGAAAGTGTTTGCAGACTGCTGAATCCACACACGGGTTTAACTCTGGAAGTTGAGTGCACACATTGACAACCGTTCTGTTAGATAGCTGCGTTTTGGATTTAGAAGCAGATATTTCCATGTGCTTACTGCCGTTTCTTCCATATGCCGGTAATGGGCTGAAAACGCCTGTTTTGGGACTCTGCAGAGAAAGTGTTTGCAGACTGCTGAATCCACACACGGGTTTATCTCTGGAAGTTGAGTGCACACATTGACAACCGTTCTGTTAGATAGCTGCGTTTTGGATTTAGAAGCAGATATTTCCCTGTGCTTACTGCTGTTTCTTCCATATGCCGGTAATGGGCTGAAAACGCCTGTTTTGGGACTCTGCAGAGAAAGTGTTTGCAGACTGCTGAATCCACACACGGGTTTAACTCTGGAAGTTGAGTGCACACATTGACAACCGTTCTGTTAGATAGGTGCGTTTTGGATTTAGAAGCAGATATTTCCCTGTGCTTACTGCTGTTTCTTCCATATGCCGGTAATGGGCTGAAAACGCCTGTTTTGGGACTCTGCAGAGAAAGTGTTTGCAGACTGCTGAATCCACACACGGGTTTAACTCTGGAAGTTGAGTGCACACATTGACAACCGTTCTGTTAGATAGCTGCGTTTTGGATTTAGAAGCAGATATTTCCCTGTGCTTACTGCCGTTTCTTCCATATGCCGGTAATGGGCTGAAAACGCCTGTTTTGGGACTCTGCAGAGAAAGTGTTTGCAGACTGCTGAATCCAAGCACGGGTTTAACTCTGGAAGTTGAGTGCACACATTGACAACCGTTCTGTTAGATAGCTGCGTTTTGGATTTAGAAGCAGATATTTCCCTGGGCTTACTGCTGTTTCTTCCATATGCCGGTAATGGGCTGAAAACGCCTGTTTTGGGACTCTGCAGATAAAGTGTTTGCAGACTGCTGAATCCACACACGGGTTTAACTCTGGAAGTTGAGTGCACACATTGACAACCGTTCTGTTAGATAGCTGCGTTTTGGATTTAGAAGCAGATATTTCCCTGTGCTTACTGCTGTTTCTTCCATATGCCGGTAATGGGCTGAAAACGCCTGTTTTGGGACTCTGCAGAGAAAGTGTTTGCAGACTGCTGAATCCACACACGGGTTTATCTCTGGAAGTTGAGTGCACACATTGACAACCGTTCTGTTAGATAGCTGCGTTTTGGATTTAGAAGCAGATATTTCCCTGGGCTTACTGCTGTTTCTTCCTTATGCCGGTAATGGCCTGAAAACGCCTGTTTTGGGACTCTGCAGAGAAAGGGTTTGCAGACTGCTGAATCCACACACGGGTTTAACTCTGGAAGTTGAGTGCACGCATTGACAACCGTTCTGTTAGATAGCTGCGTTTTGGATTTAGAAGCAGATATTTCCCTGTGCTTACTGCTGTTTCTTCCATATGCCGGTAAAGGGCTGAAAATGCCTGTTTTGGGACTCTGCAGAGAAAGGGTTTGCAGACTGCTGAATCCACACACTGGTTTAACTCTGGAAGTTGAGTGCACACATTGACAACCGTTCTGTTAGATAGCTGCGTTTTGGATTTAGAAGCATATATTTCCCTGTGCTTACTCCCGTTTCTTCCATATGCCGGTAATGGGCTGAAAACGCCTGTTTTGGGACTCTGCAGAGAAAGTGTTTGCAGACTGCTGAATCCACACACGGGTTTAACTCTGGAAGTTGAGTGCACACATTGACAACCGTTCTGTTAGATAGCTGCGTTTTGGATTTAGAAGCAGATATTTCCCTGTGCTTACTGCCGTTTCTTCCATATGCCGGTAATGGGCTGAAAACGCCTGTTTTGGGACTCTGCAGAGAAAGTGTTTGCACACTGCTGAATCCACACACGGGTTTAACTCTGGAAGTTGAGTGCACACATTGACAACCGTTCTGTTAGATAGCTGCGTTTTGGATTTAGAAGCAGATATTTCCCTGTGCTTACTGCCGTTTCATCCATATGCCGGTAATGGGCTGAAAACGCCTGTTTTGGGACTCTGCAGAGAAAGTGTTTGCAGACTGCTGAATCCACACACGGGTTTAACTCTGGAAGTTGAGTGCACACATTGACAACCGTTCTGTTAGATAGCTGCGTTTTGGATTTAGAAGCAGATATTTCCCTGGGCTTACTGCTGTTTCTTCCATATGCCGGTAATGGGCTGAAAACGCCTGTTTTGGGACTCTGCAGAGAAAGTGTTTGCAGACTGCTGAATCCACACACGGGTTTAACTCTGGAAGTTGAGTGCACACATTGACAACCGTTCTGTTAGATAGCTGCGTTTTGGATTTAGAAGCAGATATTTCCCTGTGCTTACTGCCGTTTCTTCCATATGCCGGTAAAGGACTGAAAACGCCTGTTTTGGGACTCTGCAGAGAAAGGGTTTGCAAACTGCTGAATACACACACTGGTTTAACTCTGGAAGTTGAGTGCACACATTGACAACCGTTCTGTTAGATAGCTGCGTTTTGGATTTAGAAGCAGATATTTCCCTGTGCTTACTGCTGTTTCTTCCATATGCCGGTAATGGGCTGAAAACGCCTGTTTTGGGACTCTGCAGAGAAAGTGTTTGCAGACTGCTGAATCCACGCACGGGTTTAACTCTGGAAGTTGAGTGCACACATTGACAACCGTTCTGTTAGATAGCTGCGTTTTGGATTTAGAAGCAGATATTTCCCTGTGCTTACTGCCGTTTCTTCCATATGCCGGTAATGGGCTGAAAACGCCTGTTTTGGGACTCTGCAGAGAAAGTGTTTGCAGACTGCTGAATCCACACACGGGTTTAACTCTGGAAGTTGAGTGCACACATTGACAACCGTTCTGTTAGATAGCTGCGTTTTGGATTTAGAAGCAGATATTTCCCTGTGCTTACTGCTGTTTCTTCCATATGCCGGTAATGGGCTGAAAACGCCTGTTTTAGGACTCTGCAGAGAAAGTGTTTGCAGACTGCTGAATCCACACACGGGTTTAGCTCTGGAAGTTGAGTGCACACATTGACAACCGTTCTGTTAGATAGCTGCGTTTTGGATTTAGAAGCAGATATTTCCCTGTGCTTACTGCTGTTTCTTCCATATGCCGGTAATGGGCTGAAAACGCCTGTTTTGGGACTCTGCAGAGAAAGTGTTTGCAGACTGCTGAATCCACACACGGGTTTATCTCTGGAAGTTGAGTGCACACATTGACAACCGTTCTGTTAGATAGCTGCGTTTTGGATTTAGAAGCAGATATTTCCCTGTGCTTACTGCTGTTTCTTCCATATGCCGGTAATGGGCTGAAAACGCGTGTTTTGGGACTCTGCAGAGAAAGTGTTTGCAGACTGCTGAATCCACACACGGGTTTAACTCTGGAAGTTGAGTGCACACATTGACAACCGTTCTGTTAGATAGCTGCGTTTTGGATTTAGAAGCAGATATTTCCCTGTGCTTACTGCCGTTTCTTCCATATGCCGGTAATGGGCTGAAAACGCCTGTTTTGGGACTCTGCAGAGAAAGTGTTTGCAGACTGCTGAATCCACACACGGGTTTAACTCTGGAAGTTGAGTGCACACATTGACAACCGTTCTGTTAGATAGCTGCGTTTTGGATTTAGAAGCAGATATTTCCCTGTGCTTACTGCTGTTTCTTCCATATGCCGGTAATGGGCTGAAAACGCCTGTTTTGGGACTCTGCAGAGAAAGTGTTTGCAGACTGCTGAATCCACACACGGGTTTAACTCTGGAAGTTGAGTGCACACATTGACAACCGTTCTGTTAGATAGCTGCGTTTTGGATTTAGAAGCAGATATTTCCCTGTGCTTACTGCCGTTTCTTCCATATGCCGGTAAAGGGCTGAAAACGCCTGTTTTGGGACTCTGCAGAGAAAGGGTTTGCAGACTGCTGAATCCACACACGGGTTTAACTCTGGAAGTTGAGTGCACACATTGACAACCGTTCTGTTAGATAGCTGCGTTTTGGATTTAGAAGCAGATATTTCCCTGTGCTTACTGCCGTTTCTTCCATATGCCGGTAATGGGCTGAAAACGCCTGTTTTGGGACTCTGCAGAGAAAGTGTTTGCAGACTGCTGAATCCACGCACGGGTTTAACTCTGGAAGTTGAGTGCACACATTGACAACCGTTCTGTTAGATAGCTGCGTTTTGGATTTAGAAGCAGATATTTCCCTGGGCTTACTGCTGTTTCTTCCATATGCCGGTAAAGGGCTGAAAACGCCTGTTTTGGGACTCTGCAGAGAAAGTGTTTGCAGACTGCTGAATCCACACACGGGTTTAACTCTGGAAGTTGAGTGCACACATTGACAACCGTTCTGTTAGATAGCTGCGTTTTGGATTTAGAAGCAGATATTTCCCTGTGCTTACTGCTGTTTCTTCCATATGCCGGTAATGGGCTGAAAACGCCTGTTTTGGGACTCTGCAGAGAAAGTGTTTGCAGACTGCTGAATCCACACACGGGTTTATCTCTGGAAGTTGAGTGCACACATTGACAACCGTTTTGTTAGATAGCTGCGTTTTGGATTTAGAAGCAGATGTTTCCCTGTGCTTACTGCTGTTTCTTCCATATGCCGGTAATGGGGTGAAAACGCCTGTTTTGGGACTCTGCAGAGAAAGTGTTTGCAGACTGCTGAATCCACAAACGGGTTTAACTCTGGAAGTTGAGTGCACACATTGACAACCGTTCTGTTAGATAGCTGCGTTTTGGATTTAGAAGCAGATGTTTCCCTGTGCTTACTGCCGTTTCTTCCATATGCCGGTAATGGGCTGAAAACGCCTGTTTTGGGACTCTGCAGAGAAAGTGTTTGCAGACTGCTGAATCCACACACGGGTTTAACTCTGGAAGTTGAGTGCACACATTGACAACCGTTCTGTTAGATAGCTGCGTTTTGGATTTAGAAGCAGATATTTCCCTGGGCTTACTGCTGTTTCTTCCATATGCCGGTAATGGCCTGAAAACGCCTGTTTTGGGACTCTGCAGAGAAAGGGTTTGCAGACTGCTGAATCCACACACGGGTTTAACTCTGGAAGTTGAGTGCACACATTGACAACCGTTCTGTTAGATAGCTGCGTTTTGGATTTAGAAGCAGATATTTCCCTGTGCTTACTGCTGTTTCTTCCATATGCCGGTAAAGGGCTGAAAACGCCTGTTTTGGGACTCTGCAGAGAAAGGGTTTGCAGACTGCTGAATCCACACACTGGTTTAACTCTGGAAGTTGAGTGCACACATTGACAACCGTTCTGTTAGATAGCTGCATTTTGGATTTAGAAGCATATATTTCCCTGTGCTTACTCCCGTTTCTTCCATATGCCGGTAATGGGCTGAAAACGCCTGTTTTGGGACTCTGCAGAGAAAGTGTTTGCAGACTGCTGAATCCACACACGGGTTTATCTCTGGAAGTTGAGTGCACACATTGACAACCGTTCTGTTAGATAGCTGCGTTTTGGATTTAGAAGCAGATATTTCCCTGTGCTTACTGCCCTTTCTTCCATATGCCGGTAATGGGCTGAAAACGCCTGTTTTGGGACTCTGCAGAGAAAGTGTTTGCAGACTGCTGAATCCACACACGGGTTTAACTCTGGAAGTTGAGTGCACACATTGACAACCGTTCTGTTAGATAGCTGCGTTTTGGATTTAGAAGCAGATATTTCCCTGTGCTTACTGCTGTTTCTTCCATATGCCGGTAATGGGCTGAAAACGCCTGTTTTGGGACTCTGCAGAGAAAGTGTTTGCAGACTGCTGAATCCACACACGGGTTTAACTCTGGAAGTTGAGTGCACACATTGACAACCGTTCTGTTAGATAGCTGCGTTTTGGATTTAGAAGCAGATATTTCCCTGGGCTTACTGCTGTTTCTTCCATATGCCGGTAATGGGCTGAAAACGCCTGTTTTGGGACTCTCCAGAGAAAGTGTTTGCAGACTGCTGAATCCACACACGGGTTTAACTCTGGAAGTTGAGTGCACACATTGACAACCGTTCTGTTAGATAGCTGCGTTTTGGATTTAGAAGCAGATATTTCCCTGTGCTTACTGCCGTTTCTTCCATATGCCGGTAAAGGACTGAAAACGCCTGTTTTGGGACTCTGCAGAGAAAGGGTTTGCAGACTGCTGAATACACACACTGGTTTAACTCTGGAAGTTGAGTGCACACATTGACAACCGTTCTGTTAGATAGCTGCGTTTTGGATTTAGAAGCAGATATTTCCCTGTGCTTACTGCTGTTTCTTCCATATGCCGGTAATGGGCTGAAAACGCCTGTTTTGGGACTCTGCAGAGAAAGTGTTTGCAGACTGCTGAATCCACGCACGGGTTTAACTCTGGAAGTTGAGTGCACACATTGACAACCGTTCTGTTAGATAGCTGCGTTTTGGATTTAGAAGCAGATATTTCCCTGTGCTTACTGCCGTTTCTTCCATATGCCGGTAATGGGCTGAAAACGCCTGTTTTGGGACTCTGCAGAGAAAGTGTTTGCAGACTGCTGAATCCACACACGGGTTTAACTCTGGAAGTTGAGTGCACACATTGACAACCGTTCTGTTAGACAGCTGCGTTTTGGATTTAGAAGCAGATATTTCCCTGTGCTTACTGCTGTTTCTTCCATATGCCGGTAATGGGCTGAAAACGCCTGTTTTGGGACTCTGCAGAGAAAGTGTTTGCAGACTGCTGAATCCACACACGGGTTTAACTCTGGAAGTTGAGTGCACACATTGACAACCGTTCTGTTAGATAGCTGCGTTTTGGATTTAGAAGCAGATATTTCCCTGTGCTTACTGCTGTTTCTTCCATATGCCGGTAATGGGCTGAAAACGCCTGTTTTGGGACTCTGCAGAGAAAGTGTTTGCAGACTGCTGAATCCACACACGGGTTTATCTCTGGAAGTTGAGTGCACACATTGACAACCGTTCTGTTAGATAGCTGCGTTTTGGATTTAGAAGCAGATATTTCCCTGTGCTTACTGCTGTTTCTTCCATATGCCGGTAATGGGCTGAAAACGCCTGTTTTGGGACTCTGCAGAGAAAGTGTTTGCAGACTGCTGAATCCACACACGGGTTTAACTCTGGAAGTTGAGTGCACACATTGACAACCGTTCTGTTAGATAGCTGCGTTTTGGATTTAGAAGCAGATATTTCCCTGTGCTTACTGCCGTTTCTTCCATATGCCGGTAATGGGCTGAAAACGCCTGTTTTGGGACTCTGCAGAGAAAGTGTTTGCAGACTGCTGAATCCACACACGGGTTTAACTCTGGAAGTTGAGTGCACACATTGACAACCGTTCTGTTAGATAGCTGCGTTTTGGATTTAGAAGCAGATATTTCCCTGTGCTTACTGCTGTTTCTTCCATATGCCGGTAATGGGCTGAAAACGCCTGTTTTGGGACTCTGCAGAGAAAGTGTTTGCAGACTGCTGAATCCACACACGGGTTTAACTCTGGAAGTTGAGTGCACACATTGACAACCGTTCTGTTAGATAGCTGCGTTTTGGATTTAGAAGCAGATATTTCCCTGTGCTTACTGCTGTTTCTTCCATATGCCGGTAATGGGCTGAAAACGCCTGTTTTGGGACTCTGCAGAGAAAGTGTTTGCAGACTGCTGAATCCACACACGGGTTTAACTCTGGAAGTTGAGTGCACACATTGACAACCGTTCTGTTAGATAGCTGCGTTTTGGATTTAGAAGCAGATATTTCCCTGTGCTTACTGCCGTTTCTTCCATATGCCGGTAATGGGCTGAAAACGCCTGTTTTGGGACTCTGCAGAGAAAGTGTTTGCAGACTGCTGAATCCACACACGGGTTTAACTCTGGAAGTTGAGTGCACACATTGACAACCGTTCTGTTAGATAGCTGCGTTTTGGATTTAGAAGCAGATATTTCCCTGTGCTTACTGCCGTTTCTTCCATATGCCGGTAATGGGCTGAAAACGCCTGTTTTGGGACTCTGCAGAGAAAGTGTTTGCAGACTGCTGAATCCACACACGGGTTTAACTCTGGAAGTTGAGTGCACACATTGACAACCGTTCTGTTAGATAGCTGCGTTTTGGATTTAGAAGCAGATATTTCCCTGTGCTTACTGCCGTTTCTTCCATATGCCGGTAATGGGCTGAAAACGCCTGTTTTATGACTCTGCAGAGAAAGTGTTTGCAGACTGCTGAATCCACACACGGGTTTAACTCTGGAAGTTGAGTGCACACATTGACAACCGTTCTGTTAGATAGCTGCGTTTTGGATTTAGAAGCAGATATTTCCCTGTGCTTACTGCTGTTTCTTCCATATGCCGGTAATGGGCTGAAAACGCCTGTTTTGGGACTCTGCAGAGAAAGTGTTTGCAGACTGCTGAATCCACACACGGGTTTATCTCTGGAAGTTGAGTGCACACATTGACAACCGTTCTGTTAGATAGCTGCGTTTTGGATTTAGAAGCAGATATTTCCCTGTGCTTACTGCTGTTTCTTCCATATGCCGGTAATGGGCTGAAAACGCCTGTTTTGGGACTCTGCAGAGAAAGTGTTTGCAGACTGCTGAATCCACACACGGGTTTAACTCTGGAAGTTGAGTGCACACATTGACAACCGTTCTGTTAGATAGCTGCGTTTTGGATTTAGAAGCAGATATTTCCCTGTGCTTACTGCCGTTTCTTCCATATGCCGGTAATGGGCTGAAAACACCTGTTTTGGGACTCTGCAGAGAAAGTGTTTGCAGACTGCTGAATCCACACACGGGTTTAACTCTGGAAGTTGAGTGCACACATTGACAACCGTTCTGTTAGATAGCTGCGTTTTGGATTTAGAAGCAGATATTTCCCTGTGCTTACTGCTGTTTCTTCCATATGCCGGTAATGGGCTGAAAACGCCTGTTTTGGGACTCTGCAGAGAAGGTGTTTGCAGACTGCTGAATCCACACACGGGTTTAACTCTGGAAGTTGAGTGCACACATTGACATTCGTTCTGTTAGATAGCTGCCTTTTGGATTTAGAAGCAGATATTTCCCTGTGCTTACTGCTGTTTCTTCCATATGCCGGTAATGGGCTGAAAACGCCTGTTTTGGGACTCTGCAGAGAAAGTGTTTGCAGACTGCTGAATCCACACACGGGTTTAACTCTGGAAGTTGAGTGCACACATTGACAACCGTTCTGTTAGATAGCTGCGTTTTGGATTTAGAAGCAGATATTTCCCTGTGCTTACTGCCGTTTCTTCCATATGCCGGTAAAGGGCTGAAAACGCCTGTTTTGGGACTCTGCAGAGAAAGTGTTTGCAGACTGCTGAATCCACACACGGGTTTAACTCTGGAAGTTGAGTGCACACATTGACAACCGTTCTGTTAGATAGCTGCGTTTTGGATTTAGAAGCAGATATTTCCCTGTGCTTACTGCCGTTTCTTCCATATGCCGGTAATGGGCTGAAAACGCCTGTTTTGGGACTCTGCAGAGAAAGTGTTTGCAGACTGCTGAATCCACGCACGCGTTTAACTCTGGAAGTTGAGTGCACACATTGACAACCGTTCTGTTAGATAGCTGCGTTTTGGATTTAGAAGCAGATATTTCCCTGGGCTTACTGCTCTTTCTTCCATATGCCGGTAATGGGCTGAAAACGCCTGTTTTGGGACTCTGCAGAGAAAGTGTTTGCAGACTGCTGAATCCACACACGGGTTTAACTCTGGAAGTTGAGTGCACACATTGACAACCGTTCTGTTAGATAGCTGCGTTTTGGATTTAGAAGCAGATATTTCCCTGTGCTTACTGCTGTTTCTTCCATATGCCGGTAATGGGCTGAAAACGCCTGTTTTGGGACTCTGCAGAGAAAGTGTTTGCAGACTGCTGAATCCACACACGGGTTTATCTCTGGAAGTTGAGTGCACACATTGACAACCGTTCTGTTAGATAGCTGCGTTTTGGATTTAGAAGCAGATATTTCCCTGTGCTTACTGCTGTTTCTTCCATATGCCGGTAATGGGCTGAAAACGCCTGTTTTGGGACTCTGCAGAGAAAGTGTTTGCAGACTGCTGAATCCACACACGGGTTTAACTCTGGAAGTTGAGTGCACACATTGACAACCGTTCTGTTAGATAGCTGCGTTTTGGATTTAGAAGCAGATATTTCCCTGTGCTTACTGCCGTTTCTTCCATATGCCGGTAATGGGCTGAAAACGCCTGTTTTGGGACTCTGCAGAGAAAGTGTTTGCAGACTGCTGAATCCACACACGGGTTTAACTCTGGAAGTTGAGTGCACACATTGACAACCGTTCTGTTAGATAGCTGCGTTTTGGATTTAGAAGCAGATATTTCCCTGTGCTTACTGCCGTTTCTTCCATATGCCGGTAAAGGACTGAAAACGCCTGTTTTGGGACTCTGCAGAGAAAGGGTTTGCAGACTGCTGAATCCACACACTGGTTTAACTCTGGAAGTTGAGTGCACACATTGACAACCGTTCTGTTAGATAGCTGCGTTTTGGATTTAGAAGCAGATATTTCCCTGTGCTTACTGCCGTTTCTTCCATATGCCGGTAATGGGCTGAAAACGCCTGTTTTGGGACTCTGCAGAGAAAGTGTTTGCAGACTGCTGAATCCACGCACGCGTTTAACTCTGGAAGTTGAGTGCACACATTGACAACCGTTCTGTTAGATAGCTGCGTTTTGGATTTAGAAGCAGATATTTCCCTGGGCTTACTGCTGTTTCTTCCATATGCCGGTAATGGCCTGAAAACGCCTGTTTTGGGACTCTGCAGAGAAAGGGTTTGCAGACTGCTGAATCCACACACGGGTTTAACTCTGGAAGTTGAGTGCACACATTGACAACCGTTCTGTTAGATAGCTGCGTTTTGGATTTAGAAGCAGATATTTCCCTGTGCTTACTGCTGTTTCTTCCATATGCCGGTAAAGGGCTGAAAACGCCTGTTTTGGGACTCTGCAGAGAAAGGGTTTGCAGACTGCTGAATCCACACACTGGTTTAACTCTGGAAGTTGAGTGCACACATTGACAACCGTTCTGTTAGATAGCTGCATTTTGGATTTAGAAGCATATATTTCCCTGTGCTTACTCCCGTTTCTTCCATATGCCGGTAATGGGCTGAAAACGCCTGTTTTGGGACTCTGCAGAGAAAGTGTTTGCAGACTGCTGAATCCACACACGGGTTTAACTCTGGAAGTTGAGTGCACACATTGACAACCGTTCTGTTAGATAGCTGCGTTTTGGATTTAGAAGCAGATATTTCCCTGTGCTTACTGCTGTTTCTTCCATATGCCGGTAATGGGCTGAAAACGCCTGTTTTGGGACTCTGCAGAGAAAGTGTTTGCAGACTGCTGAATCCACACACGGGTTTAACTCTGGAAGTTGAGTGCACACATTGACAACCGTTCTGTTAGATAGCTGCGTTTTGGATTTAGAAGCAGATATTTCCCTGGGCTTACTGCTGTTTCTTCCATATGCCGGTAATGGGCTGAAAACGCCTGTTTTGGGACTCTCCAGAGAAAGTGTTTGCAGACTGCTGAATCCACACACGGGTTTAACTCTGGAAGTTGAGTGCACACATTGACAACCGTTCTGTTAGATAGCTGCGTTTTGGATTTAGAAGCAGATATTTCCCTGTGCTTACTGCCGTTTCTTCCATATGCCGGTAAAGGACTGAAAACGCCTGTTTTGGGACTCTGCAGAGAAAGGGTTTGCAGACTGCTGAATACACACACTGGTTTAACTCTGGAAGTTGAGTGCACACATTGACAACCGTTCTGTTAGATAGCTGCGTTTTGGATTTAGAAGCAGATATTTCCCTGTGCTTACTGCCGTTTCTTCCATATGCCGGCAATGGGCTGAAAACGCCTGTTTTGGGACTCTGCAGAGAAAGTGTTTGCAGACTGCTGAATCCACACACGGGTTTAACTCTGGAAGTTGAGTGCACACATTGACAACCGTTCTGTTAGATAGCTGCGTTTTGGATTTAGAAGCAGATATTTCCCTGTGCTTACTGCTGTTTCTTCCATATGCCGGTAATGGGCTGAAAACGCCTGTTTTGGGACTCTGCAGAGAAAGTGTTTGCAGACTGCTGAATCCACACACGGGTTTAACTCTGGAAGTTGAGTGCACACATTGACAACCGTTCTGTTAGATATCTGCGTTTTGGATTTAGAAGCAGATATTTCCCTGGGCTTACTGCTGTTTCTTCCATATGCCGGTAATGGGCTGAAAACGCCTGTTTTGGGACTCTGCAGAGAAAGTGTTTGCAGACTGCTGAATCCACACACGGGTTTAACTCTGGAAGTTGAGTGCACACATTGACAACCGTTCTGTTAGATAGCTGCGTTTTGGATTTAGAAGCAGATATTTCCCTGGGCTTACTGCCGTTTCTTCCATATGCCGGTAAAGGGCTGAAAACGCCTGTTTTGGGACTCTGCAGAGAAAGGGTTTGCAGACTGCTGAATCCACACACTGGTTTAACTCTGGAAGTTGAGTGCACACATTGACAACCGTTCTGTTAGATAGCTGCGTTTTGGATTTAGAAGCATATATTTCCCTGTGCTTACTGCCGTTTCTTCCATATGCCGGTAATGGGCTGAAAACGCCTGTTTTGGGACTCTGCAGAGAAAGTGTTTGCAGACTGCTGAATCCACGCACGGGTTTAACTCTGGAAGTTGAGTGCACACATTGACAACCGTTCTGTTAGATAGCTGCGTTTTGGATTTAGAAGCAGATATTTCCCTGGGCTTACTGCTGTTTCTTCCATATGCCGGTAATGGGCTGAAAACGCCTGTTTTGGGACTCTGCAGAGAAAGTGTTTGCAGACTGCTGAATCCACACACGGGTTTAACTCTGGAAGTTGAGTGCACACATTGACAACCGTTCTGTTAGATAGCTGCGTTTTGGATTTAGAAGCAGATATTTCCCTGTGCTTACTGCTGTTTCTTCCATATGCCGGTAATGGGCTGAAAACGCCTGTTTTGGGACTCTGCAGAGAAAGTGTTTGCAGACTGCTGAATCCACACACGGGTTTATCTCTGGAAGTTGAGTGCACACATTGACAACCGTTCTGTTAGATAGCTGCGTTTTGGATTTAGAAGCAGATATTTCCCTGTGCTTACTGCTGTTTCTTCCATATGCCGGTAATGGGCTGAAAACGCCTGTTTTGGGACTCTGCAGAGAAAGTGTTTGCAGACTGCTGAATCCACACACGGGTTTAACTCTGGAAGTTGAGTGCACACATTGACAACCGTTCTGTTAGATAGCTGCGTTTTGGATTTAGAAGCAGATATTTCCCTGTGCTTACTGCCGTTTCTTCCATATGCCGGTAATGGGCTGAAAACGCCTGTTTTGGGACTCTGCAGAGAAAGTGTTTGCAGACTGCTGAATCCACACACGGGTTTAACTCTGGAAGTTGAGTGCACACATTGACAACCGTTCTGTTAGATAGCTGCGTTTTGGATTTAGAAGCAGATATTTCCCTGGGCTTACTGCTGTTTCTTCCATATGCCGGTAATGGCCTGAAAACGCCTGTTTTGGGACTCTGCAGAGAAAGGGTTTGCAGACTGCTGAATCCACACACGGGTTTAACTCTGGAAGTTGAGTGCACACATTGACAACCGTTCTGTTAGATAGCTGCGTTTTGGATTTAGAAGCAGATATTTCCCTGTGCTTACTGCTGTTTCTTCCATATGCCGGTAATGGGCTGAAAACGCCTGTTTTGGGACTCTGCAGAGAAAGGGTTTGCAGACTGCTGAATCCACACACCGGTTTAACTCTGGAAGTTGAGTGCACACATTGACAACCGTTCTGTTAGATAGCTGCGTTTTGGATTTAGAAGCAGATATTTCCCTGTGCTTACTGCTGTTTCTTCCATATGCCGGTAATGGGCTGAAAACGCCTGTTTTGGGACTCTGCAGAGAAAGTGTTTGCAGACTGCTGAATCCACACACGGGTTTAACTCTGGAAGTTGAGTGCACACATTGACAACCGTTCTGTTAGATATCTGCGTTTTGGATTTAGAAGCAGATATTTCCCTGGGCTTACTGCTGTTTCTTCCATATGCCGGTAATGGGCTGAAAACGCCTGTTTTGGGACTCTGCAGAGAAAGTGTTTGCAGACTGCTGAATCCACACACGGGTTTAACTCTGGAAGTTGAGTGCACACATTGACAACCGTTCTGTTAGATAGCTGCGTTTTGGATTTAGAAGCAGATATTTCCCTGTGCTTACTGCCGTTTCTTCCATATGCCGGTAAAGGGCTGAAAACGCCTGTTTTGGGACTCTGCAGAGAAAGGGTTTGCAGACTGCTGAATCCACACACTGGTTTAACTCTGGAAGTTGAGTGCACACATTGACAACCGTTCTGTTAGATAGCTGCGTTTTGGATTTAGAAGCATATATTTCCCTGTGCTTACTGCCGTTTCTTCCATATGCCGGTAATGGGCTGAAAACGCCTGTTTTGGGACTCTGCAGAGAAAGTGTTTGCAGACTGCTGAATCCACGCACGGGTTTAACTCTGGAAGTTGAGTGCACACATTGACAACCGTTCTGTTAGATAGCTGCGTTTTGGATTTAGAAGCAGATATTTCCCTGTGCTTACTGCTGTTTCTTCCATATGCCGGTAATGGGCTGAAAACGCCTGTTTTGGGACTCTGCAGAGAAAGTGTTTGCAGACTGCTGAATCCACACACGGGTATATCTCTGGAAGTTGAGTGCACACATTGACAACCGTTCTGTTAGATAGCTGCGTTTTGGATTTAGAAGCAGATATTTCCCTGTGCTTACTGCTGTTTCTTCCATATGCCGGTAATGGGCTGAAAACGCCTGTTTTGGGACTCTGCAGAGAAAGTGTTTGCAGACTGCTGAATCCACACACGGGTTTAACTCTGGAAGTTGAGTGCACACATTGACAACCGTTCTGTTAGATAGCTGCGTTTTGGATTTAGAAGCAGATATTTCCCTGTGCTTACTGCCGTTTCTTCCATATGCCGGTAATGGGCTGAAAACGCCTGTTTTGGGACTCTGCAGAGAAAGTGTTTGCAGACTGCTGAATCCACACACGGGTTTAACTCTGGAAGTTGAGTGCACACATTGACAACCGTTCTGTTAGATAGCTGCGTTTTGGATTTAGAAGCAGATATTTCCCTGGGCTTACTGCTGTTTCTTCCATATGCCGGTAATGGCCTGAAAACGCCTGTTTTGGGACTCTGCAGAGAAAGTGTTTGCAGACTGCTGAATCCACACACGGGTTTAACTCTGGAAGTTGAGTGCACACATTGACAACCGTTCTGTTAGATAGCTGCGTTTTGGATTTAGAAGCAGATATTTCCCTGTGCTTACTGCTGTTTCTTCCATATGCCGGTAATGGGCTGAAAACGCCTGTTTTGGGACTCTGCAGAGAAAGGGTTTGCAGACTGCTGAATCCACACACTGGTTTAACTCTGGAAGTTGAGTGCACACATTGACAACCGTTCTGTTAGATAGCTGCGTTTTGGATTTAGAAGCAGATATTTCCCTGTGCTTACTCCCGTTTCTTCCATATGCCGGTAATGGGCTGAAAACGCCTGTTTTGGGACTCTGCAGAGAAAGTGTTTGCAGACTGCTGAATCCACACACGGGTTTAACTCTGGAAGTTGAGTGCACACATTGACAACCGTTCTGTTAGATAGCTGCGTTTTGGATTTAGAAGCAGATATTTCCCTGTGCTTACTGCCGTTTCTTCCGTATGCCGGCAATGGGCTGAAAACGCCTGTTTTGGGACTCTGCAGAGAAAGTGTTTGCAGACTGCTGAATCCACACACGGGTTTAACTCTGGAAGTTGAGTGCACACATTGACAACCGTTCTGTTAGATAGCTGCGTTTTGGATTTAGAAGCAGATATTTCCCTGTGCTTACTGCTGTTTCTTCCATATGCCGGTAATGGGCTGAAAACGCCTGTTTTGGGACTCTGCAGAGAAAGTGTTTGCAGACTGCTGAATCCACACACGGGTTTAACTCTGGAAGTTGAGTGCACACATTGACAACCGTTCTGTTAGATAGCTGCGTTTTGGATTTAGAAGCAGATATTTCCCTGTGCTTACTGCCGTTTCTTCCATATGCCGGTAATGGGCTGAAAACGCCTGTTTTGGGACTCTGCAGAGAAAGTGTTTGCAGACTGCTGAATCCACACACGGGTTTAACTCTGGAAGTTGAGTGCACACATTGACAACCGTTCTGTTAGATAGCTGCGTTTTGGATTTAGAAGCAGATATTTCCCTGTGCTTACTGCCGTTTCTTCCATATGCCGGTAAAGGGCTGAAAACGCCTGTTTTGGGACTCTGCAGAGAAAGGGTTTGCAGACTGCTGAATCCACACACTGGTTTAACTCTGGAAGTTGAGTGCACACATTGACAACCGTTCTGTTAGATAGCTGCGTTTTGGATTTAGAAGCATATATTTCTCTGTGCTTACTGCCGTTTCTTCCATATGCCGGCAAAGGGCTGAAAACGCCTGTTTTGGAACTCTGCAGAGAAAGTGTTTGCAGACTGCTGAATCCACACACTGGTTTAACTCTGGAAGTTGAGTGCACACATTGACAACCGTTCTGTTAGATAGCTGCGTTTTGGATTTAGAAGCAGATATTTCCCTGTGCTTACTGCTGTTTCTTCCATATGCCGGTAATGGGCTGAAAACGCCTGTTTTGGGACTCTGCAGAGAAAGTGTTTGCAGACTGCTGAATCCACACACGGGTTTAACTCTGGAAGTTGAGTGCACCCATTGACAACCATTCTGTTAGATAGCTGCGTTTTGGATTTAGAAGCAGATATTTCCCTGTGCTTACTGCTGTTTCTTCCATATGCCGGTAATGGGCTGAAAACGCCTGTTTTGGGACTCTGCAGAGAAAGTGTTTGCAGACTGCTGAATCCACACACGGGTTTAACTCTGGAAGTTGAGTTCACACATTGACAACCGTTCTGTTAGATAGCTGCGTTTTGGATTTAGAAGCAGATATTTACCTGTGCTTACTGCCGTTTCTTCCATATGCCGGCAATGGGCTGAAAACGCCTGTTTTGGGACTCTGCAGAGAAAGTGTTTGCAGACTGCTGAATCCACACACGGGTTTAACTCTGGAAGTTGAGTGCACACATTGACAACCGTTCTGTTAGATAGCTGCGTTTTGGATTTAGAAGCAGATATTTCCCTGTGCTTACTGCCGTTTCTTCCGTATGCCGGTAATGGGCTGAAAACGCCTGTTTTGGGACTCTGCAGAGAAAGTGTTTGCAGACTGCTGAATCCACACACGGGTTTAACTCTGGAAGTTGAGTGCACACATTGACAACCGTTCTGTTAGATAGCTGCGTTTTGGATTTAGAAGCAGATATTTCCCTGGGCTTACTGCTGTTTCTTCCGTATGCCGGTAATGGGCTGAAAACGCCTGTTTTGGGACTCTGCAGAGAAAGTGTTTGCAGACTGCTGAATCCACACACGGGTTTAACTCTGGAAGTTGAGTGCACACATTGACAACCGTTCTGTTAGATAGCTGCGTTTTGGATTTAGAAGCACATATTTCCCTGGGCTTACTGCCGTTTCTTCCATATGCCGGTAATGGGCTGAAAACGCCTGTTTTGGGACTCTGCAGAGAAAGTGTTTGCAGACTGCTGAATCCACACACGGGTTTAAATCTGGAAGTTGAGTTCACACATTGACAACCGTTCTGTTAGATAGCTGCGTTTTGGATTTAGAAGCAGATATTTCCCTGTGCTTACTGCTGTTTCTTCCATATGCCGGTAATGGGCTGAAAACGCCTGTTTTGGGACTCTGCAGAGAAAGTGTTTGCAGACTGCTGAATCCACACACGGGTTTAACTCTGGAAGTTGAGTGCACACATTGACAACCGTTCTGTTAGATAGCTGCGTTTTGGATTTAGAAGCAGATATTTCCCTGTGCTTACTGCTGTTTCTTCCATATGCCGGTAATGGGCTGAAAACGCCTGTTTTGGGACTCTGCAGAGAAAGTGTTTGCAGACTGCTGAATCCACACACGGGTTTATCTCTGGAAGTTGAGTGCACACATTGACAACCGTTCTGTTAGATAGCTGCGTTTTGGATTTAGAAGCAGATATTTCCCTGTGCTTACTGCTGTTTCTTCCATATGCCGGTAATGGGCTGAAAACGCCTGTTTTGGGACTCTGCAGAGAAAGTGTTTGCAGACTGCTGAATCCACACACGGGTTTAACTCTGGAAGTTGAGTGCACACATTGACAACCGTTCTGTTAGATAGCTGCGTTTTGGATTTAGAAGCAGATATTTCCCTGTGCTTACTGCCGTTTCTTCCATATGCCGGTAATGGGCTGAAAACGCCTGTTTTGGGACTCTGCAGAGAAAGTGTTTGAAGACTGCTGAATCCACACACGGGTTTAACTCTGGAAGTTGAGTGCACACATTGACAACCGTTCTGTTAGATAGCTGCGTTTTGGATTTAGAAGCAGATATTTCCCTGGGCTTGCTGCTGTTTCTTCCATATGCCGGTAATGGCCTGAAAACGCCTGTTTTGGGACTCTGCAGAGAAAGTGTTTGCAGACTGCTGAATCCACACACGGGTTTAACTCTGGAAGTTGAGTGCACACATTGACAACCGTTCTGTTAGATAGCTGCGTTTTGGATTTAGAAGCAGATATTTCCCTGTGCTTACTGCTGTTTCTTCCATATGCCGGTAAAGGGCTGAAAATGCCTGTTTTGGGACTCTGCAGAGAAAGGGTTTGCAGACTGCTGAATCCACACACTGGTTTAACTCTGGAAGTTGAGTGCACACATTGACAACCGTTCTGTTAGATAGCTGCGTTTTGGATTTAGAAGCAGATATTTACCTGTGCTTACTGCCGTTTCTTCCATATGCCGGCAATGGGCTGAAAACGCCTGTTTTGGGACTCTGCAGAGAAAGTGTTTGCAGACTGCTGAATCCACACACGGGTTTAACTCTGGAAGTTGAGTGCACACATTGACAACCGTTCTGTTAGATAGCTGCGTTTTGGATTTAGAAGCAGATATTTCCCTGTGCTTACTGCCGTTTCTTCCGTATGCCGGTAATGGGCTGAAAACGCCTGTTTTGGGACTCTGCAGAGAAAGTGTTTGCAGACTGCTGAATCCACACACGGGTTTAACTCTGGAAGTTGAGTGCACACATTGACAACCGTTCTGTTAGATAGCTGCGTTTTGGATTTAGAAGCAGATATTTCCCTGGGCTTACTGCTGTTTCTTCCGTATGCCGGTAATGGGCTGAAAACGCCTGTTTTGGGACTCTGCAGAGAAAGTGTTTGCAGACTGCTGAATCCACACACGGGTTTAACTCTGGAAGTTGAGTGCACACATTGACAACCGTTCTGTTAGATAGCTGCGTTTTGGATTTAGAAGCAGATATTTCCCTGGGCTTACTGCCGTTTCTTCCATATGCCGGTAATGGGCTGAAAACGCCTGTTTTGGGACTCTGCAGAGAAAGTGTTTGCAGACTGCTGAATCCACACACGGGTTTAACTCTGGAAGTTGAGTGCACACATTGACAACCGTTCTGTTAGATAGCTGCGTTTTGGATTTAGAAGCAGATATTTCCCTGTGCTTACTGCCGTTTCTTCCATATGCCGGTAATGGGCTGAAAACGCCTGTTTTGGGACTCTGCAGAGAAAGTGTTTGCAGACTGCTGAATCCACACACGGGTTTATCTCTGGAAGTTGAGTGCACACATTGACAACCGTTCTGTTAGATAGCTGCGTTTTGGATTTAGAAGCAGATATTTCCCTGTGCTTACTGCCGTTTCTTCCATATGCCGGTAAAGGGCTGAAAACGCCTGTTTTGGGACTCTGCAGAGAAAGGGTTTGCAGACTGCTGAATCCACACACTGGTTTAACTCTGGAAGTTGAGTGCACACATTGACAACCGTTCTGTTAGATAGCTGCGTTTTGGATTTAGAAGCATATATTTCCCTGTGCTTACTGCCGTTTCTTCCATATGCCGGTAATGGGCTGAAAACGCCTGTTTTGGGACTCTGCAGAGAAAGTGTTTGCAGACTGCTGAATCCACGCACGGGTTTAACTCTGGAAGTTGAGTGCACACATTGACAACCGTTCTGTTAGATAGCTGCGTTTTGGATTTAGAAGCAGATATTTCCCTGGGCTTACTGCTGTTTCTTCCATATGCCGGTAATGGGCTGAAAACGCCTGTTTTGGGACTCTGCAGAGAAAGTGTTTGCAGACTGCTGAATCCACACACGGGTTTAACTCTGGAAGATGAGTGCACACATTGACAACCGTTCTGTTAGATAGCTGCGTTTTGGATTTAGAAGCAGATATTTCCCTGTGCTTACTGCTGTTTCTTCCATATGCCGGTAATGGGCTGAAAACGCCTGTTTTTGGACTCTGAAGAGAAAGTGTTTGCAGACTGCTGAATCCACACACGGGTTTATCTGTGGAAGTTGAGTGCACACATTGACAACCGTTCTGTTAGATAGCTGCGTTTTGGATTTAGAAGCAGATATTTCCCTGTGCTTACTGCCGTTTCATCCATATGCCGGTAATGGGCTGAAAACGCCTGTTTTGGGACTCTGCAGAGAAAGTGTTTGAAGACTGCTGAATCCACACACGGGTTTAACTCTGGAAGTTGAGTGCACACATTGACAACCGTTCTGTTAGATAGCTGCGTTTTGGATTTAGAAGCAGATATTTCCCTGGGCTTACTGCTGTTTCTTCCATATGCCGGTAATGGCCTGAAAACGCCTGTTTTGGGACTCTGCAGAGAAAGGGTTTGCAGACTGCTGAATCCACACACGGGTTTAACTCTGGAAGTTGAGTGCACACATTGACAACCGTTCTGTTAGATAGCTGCGTTTTGGATTTAGAAGCAGATATTTCCCTGTGCTTACTGCCGTTTCTTCCATATGCCGGCAATGGGCTGAAAACGCCTGTTTTGGGACTCTGCAGAGAAAGTGTTTGCAGACTGCTGAATCCACACACGGGTTTAACTCTGGAAGTTGAGTGCACACATTGACAACCGTTCTGTTAGATAGCTGCTTTTTGGATTTAGAAGCAGATATTTCCCTGTGCTTACTGCTGTTTCTTCCGTATGCCGGTAATGGGCTGAAAACGCCTGTTTTGGGACTCTGCAGAGAAAGTGTTTGCAGACTGCTGAATCCACACACGGGTTTAACTCTGGAAGTTGAGAGCACACATTGACAACCGTTCTGTTAGATAGCTGCGTTTTGGATTTAGAAGCAGATATTTCCCTGGGCTTACTGCTGTTTCTTCCATATGCCGGTAATGGGCTGAAAACGCCTGTTTTGGGACTCTGCAGAGAAAGTGTTTGCAGACTGCTGAATCCACACACGGGTTTAACTCTGGAAGTTGAGTGCACACATTGACAACCGTTCTGTTAGATAGCTGCGTTTTGGATTTAGAAGCAGATATTTCCCTGGGCTTACTGCCGTTTCTTCCATATGCCGGTAATGGGCTGAAAGCGCCTGTTTTGGGACTCTGCAGAGAAAGTGTTGGCAGACTGCTGAATCCACACACGGGTTTAACTCTGGAAGTTGAGTGCACACATTGACAACCGTTCTGTTAGATAGCTGCGTTTTGGATTTAGAAGCAGATATTTCCCTGTGCTTACTGCCGTTTCTTCCATATGCCGGTAAAGGGCTGAAAACGCCTGTTTTGGGACTCTGCAGAGAAAGGGTTTGCAGACTGCTGAATCCACACACTGGTTTAACTCTGGAAGTTGAGTGCACACATTGACAACCGTTCTGTTAGATAGCTGCGTTTTGGATTTAGAAGCATATATTTCCCTGTGCTTACTGCCGTTTCTTCCATATGCCGGTAAAGGGCTGAAAACGCCTGTTTTGGGACTCTGCAGAGAAAGTGTTTGCAGACTGCTGAATCCAAACACGGGTTTAACTCTGGAAGTTGAGTGCACACATTGACAACCGTTCTGTTAGATAGCTGCGTTTTGGATTTAGAAGCAGATATTTCCCTGTTCTTACTTCCTTTTCTTCCATATTCCGGTAATGGGCTGAAAACGCCTGTTTTGGGACTCTGCAGAGAAAGTGTTTGCAGACTGCTGAATCCACACACGGGTTTAACTCTGGAAGTTGAGTGCACACATTGACAACCGTTCTGTTAGATAGCTGCGTTTTGGATTTAGAAGCAGATATTTCCCTGTGCTTACTGCTGTTTCTTCCATATGCCGGTAATGGGCTGAAAACGCCTGTTTTGGGACTCTGCAGAGAAAGTGTTTGCAGACTGCTGAATCCACACACGGGTTTATCTCTGGAAGTTGAGTGCACACAGTGACAACCGTTCTGTTAGATAGCTGCGTTTTGGATTTAGAAGCAGATATTTCCCTGTGCTTACTGCTGTTTCTTCCATATGCCGGTAATGGGCTGAAAACGCCTGTTTTGGGACTCTGCAGAGAAAGTGTTTGCAGACTGCTGAATCCACACACGGGTTTAACTCTGGAAGTTGAGTTCACACATTGACAACCGTTCTGTTAGATAGCTGCGTTTTGGATTTAGAAGCAGATATTTCCCTGTGCTTACTGCTGTTTCTTCCATATGCCGGTAATGGGCTGAAATCGCCTGTTTTGGGACTCTGCAGAGAAAGTGTTTGCAGACTGCTGAATCCACACACGGGTTTAACTCTGGAAGTTGAGTGCACACATTGACAACCGTTCTGTTAGATAGCTGCGTTTTGGATTTAGAAGCAGATATTTCCCTGTGCTTACTGCTGTTTCTTCCATATGCCGGTAATGGGCTGAAAACGCCTGTTTTGGGACTCTGCAGAGAAAGTGTTTGCAGACTGCTGAATCCACACACGGGTTTATCTCTGGAAGTTGAGTGCACACATTGACAACCGTTCTGTTAGATAGCTGCGTTTTGGATTTAGAAGCAGATATTTCCCTGTGCTTACTGCTGTTTCTTCCTTATGCCGGTAATGGGCTGAAAACGCCTGTTTTGGGACTCTGCAGAGAAAGTGTTTGCAGACTGCTGAATCCACACACGGGTTTAACTCTGGAAGTTGAGTGCACACATTGACAACCGTTCTGTTAGATAGCTGCGTTTTGGATTTAGAAGCAGATATTTCCCTGTGCTTACTGCTGTTTCTTCCATATGCCGGTAATGGGCTGAAAACGCCTGTTTTGGGACTCTGCAGAGAAAGTGTTTGCAGACTGCTGAATCCACACACGGGTTTAACTCTGGAAGTTGAGTGCACACATTGACAACCGTTCTGTTATATAGCTGCGTTTTGGATTTAGAAGCAGATATTTCCCTGTGCTTACTGCTGTTTCTTCCATATGCCGGTAATGGGCTGAAAACGCCTGTTTTGGGACTCTGCAGAGAAAGTGTTTGCAGACTGCTGAATCCACACACGGGTTTAACTCTGGAAGTTGAGTGCACACATTGACAACCGTTCTGTTAGATAGCTGCGTTTTGGATTTAGAAGCAGATATTTCCCTGTGCTTACTGCCGTTTCTTCCATATGCCGGTAAAGGGCTGAAAACGCCTGTTTTGGGACTCTGCAGAGAAAGGGTTTGCAGACTGCTGAATCCACACACTGGTTTAACTCTGGAAGTTGAGTGCACACATTGACAACCGTTCTGTTAGATAGCTGCGTTTTGGATTTAGAAGCATATATTTCCCTGTGCTTACTGCCGTTTCTTCCATATGCCGGTAATGGGCTGAAAACGCCTGTTTTGGGACTCTGCAGAGAAAGTGTTTGCAGACTGCTGAATCCACACACGGGTTTAACTCTGGAAGTTGAGTGCACACATTGACAACCGTTCTGTTAGATAGCTGCGTTTTGGATTTAGAAGCAGATATTTCCCTGGGCTTACTGCTGTTTCTTCCATATGCCGGTAATGGGCTGAAAACGCCTGTTTTGGGACTCTGCAGAGAAAGTGTTTGCAGACTGCTGAATCCACACACGGGTTTAACTCTGGAAGATGAGTGCACACATTGACAACCGTTCTGTTAGATAGCTGCGTTTTGGATTTAGAAGCAGATATTTCCCTGTGCTTACTGCTGTTTCTTCCATATGCCGGTAATGGGCTGAAAACGCCTGTTTTGGGACTCTGCAGAGAAAGTGTTTGCAGACTGCTGAATCCACACACGGGTTTATCTCTGGAAGTTGAGTGCACACATTGACAACCGTTCTGTTAGATAGCTGCGTTTTGGATTTAGAAGCAGATATTTCTCTGTGCTTACTGCTGTTTCTTCCATATGCCGGTAATGGGCTGAAAACGCCTGTTTTGGGACTCTGCAGAGAAAGTGTTTGCAGACTGCTGAATCCACACACGGGTTTAACTCTGGAAGTTGAGTGCACACATTGACAACCGTTCTGTTAGATAGCTGCGTTTTGGATTTAGAAGCAGATATTTCCCTGTGCTTACTGCCGTTTCTTCCATATGCCGGTAATGGGCTGAAAACGCCTGTTTTGGGACTCTGCAGAGAAAGTGTTTGAAGACTGCTGAATCCACACACGGGTTTAACTCTGGAAGTTGAGTGCACACATTGACAACCGTTCTGTTAGATAGCTGCGTTTTGGATTTAGAAGCAGATATTTCCCTGGGCTTACTGCTGTTTCTTCCATATGCCGGTAATGGCCTGAAAACGCCTGTTTTGGGACTCTGCAGAGAAAGGGTTTGCAGACTGCTGAATCCACACACGGGTTTAACTCTGGAAGTTGAGTGCACACATTGACAACCGTTCTGTTAGATAGCTGCGTTTTGGATTTAGAAGCAGATATTTCCCTGTGCTTACTGCCGTTTCTTCCATATGCCGGCAATGGGCTGAAAACGCCTGTTTTGGGACTCTGCAGAGAAAGTGTTTGCAGACTGCTGAATCCACACACGGGTTTAACTCTGGAAGTTGAGTGCACACATTGACAACCGTTCTGTTAGATAGCTGCGTTTTGGATTTAGAAGCAGATATTTCCCTGTGCTTACTGCTGTTTCTTCCGTATGCCGGTAATGGGCTGAAAACGCCTGTTTTGGGACTCTGCAGAGAAAGTGTTTGCAGACTGCTGAATCCACACACGGGTTTAACTCTGGAAGTTGAGTGCACACATTGACAACCGTTCTGTTAGATAGCTGCGTTTTGGATTTAGAAGCAGATATTTCCCTGGGCTTACTGCTGTTTCTTCCATATGCCGGTAATGGGCTGAAAACGCCTGTTTTGGGACTCTGCAGAGAAAGTGTTTGCAGACTGCTGAATCCACACACGGGTTTAACTCTGGAAGTTGAGTGCACACATTGACAACCGTTCTGTTAGATAGCTGCGTTTTGGATTTAGAAGCAGATATTTCCCTGTGCTTACTGCTGTTTCTTCCATATGCCGGTAATGGGCTGAAAACGCCTGTTTTGGGACTCTGCAGAGAAAGTGTTTGCAGACTGCTGAATCCACACACGGGTTTAACTCTGGAAGTTGAGTGCACACATTGACAACCGTTCTGTTAGATAGCTGCGTTTTGGATTTAGAAGCAGATATTTCCCTGTGCTTACTGCCGTTTCTTCCATATGCCGGTAAAGGGCTGAAAACGCCTGTTTTGGGACTCTGCAGAGAAAGGGTTTGCAGATTGCTGAATCCACACACTGGTTTAACTCTGGAAGTTGAGTGCACACATTGACAACCGTTCTGTTAGATAGCTGCGTTTTGGATTTAGAAGCATATATTTCCCTGTGCTTACTGCCGTTTCTTCCATATGCCGGTAATGGGCTGAAAACGCCTGTTTTGGGACTCTGCAGAGAAAGTGTTTGCAGACTGCTGAATCCACACACGGGTTTAACTCTGGAAGTTGAGTGCACACATTGACAACCGTTCTGTTAGATAGCTGCGTTTTGGATTTAGAAGCAGATATTTCCCTGGGCTTACTGCTGTTTCTTCCATATGCCGGTAATGGGCTGAAAACGCCTGTTTTGGGACTCTGCAGAGAAAGTGTTTGCAGACTGCTGAATCCACACACGGGTTTAACTCTGGAAGATGAGTGCACACATTGACAACCGTTCTGTTAGATAGCTGCGTTTTGGATTTAGAAGCAGATATTTCCCTGTGCTTACTGCTGTTTCTTCCATATGCCGGTAATGGGCTGAAAACGCCTGTTTTGGGACTCTGCAGAGAAAGTGTTTGCAGACTGCTGAATCCACACACGGGTTTATCTCTGGAAGTTGAGTGCACACATTGACAACCGTTCTGTTAGATAGCTGCGTTTTGGATTTAGAAGCAGATATTTCCCTGTGCTTACTGCTGTTTCTTCCATATGCCGGTAATGGGCTGAAAACGCCTGTTTTGGGACTCTGCAGAGAAAGTGTTTGCAGACTGCTGAATCCACACACGGGTTTAACTCTGGAAGTTGAGTGCACACATTGACAACCGTTCTGTTAGATAGCTGCGTTTTGGATTTAGAAGCAGATATTTCCCTGTGCTTACTGCCGTTTCTTCCATATGCCGGTAATGGGCTGAAAACGCCTGTTTTGGGACTCTGCAGAGAAAGTGTTTGAAGACTGCTGAATCCACACACGGGTTTAACTCTGGAAGTTGAGTGCACACATTGACAACCGTTCTGTTAGATAGCTGCGTTTTGGATTTAGAAGCAGATATTTCCCTGGGCTTACTGCTGTTTCTTCCATATGCCGGTAATGGCCTGAAAACGCCTGTTTTGGGACTCTGCAGAGAAAGGGTTTGCAGACTGCTGAATCCACACACGGGTTTAACTCTGGAAGTTGAGTGCACACATTGACAACCGTTCTGTTAGATAGCTGCGTTTTGGATTTAGAAGCAGATATTTCCCTGTGCTTACTGCCGTTTCTTCCATATGCCGGCAATGGGCTGAAAACGCCTGTTTTGGGACTCTGCAGAGAAAGTGTTTGCAGACTGCTGAATCCACACACGGGTTTAACTCTGGAAGTTGAGTGCACACATTGACAACCGTTCTGTTAGATAGCTGCGTTTTGGATTTAGAAGCAGATATTTCCCTGTGCTTACTGCTGTTTCTTCCGTATGCCGGTAATGGGCTGAAAACGCCTGTTTTGGGACTCTGCAGAGAAAGTGTTTGCAGACTGCTGAATCCACACACGGGTTTAACTCTGGAAGTTGAGTGCACACATTGACAACCGTTCTGTTAGATAGCTGCGTTTTGGATTTAGAAGCAGATATTTCCCTGGGCTTACTGCTGTTTCTTCCATATGCCGGTAATGGGCTGAAAACGCCTGTTTTGGGACTCTGCAGAGAAAGTGTTTGCAGACTGCTGAATCCACACACGGGTTTAACTCTGGAAGTTGAGTGCACACATTGACAACCGTTCTGTTAGATAGCTGCGTTTTGGATTTAGAAGCAGATATTTCCGTGGGCTTACTGCCGTTTCTTCCATATGCCGGTAATGGGCTGAAAACGCCTGTTTTGGGACTCTGCAGAGAAAGTGTTTGCAGACTGCTGAATCCACACACGGGTTTAACTCTGGAAGTTGAGTGCACACATTGACAACCGTTCTGTTAGATAGCTGCGTTTTGGATTTAGAAGCAGATATTTCCCTGTGCTTAGTGCCGTTTCTTCCATATGCCGGTAAAGGGCTGAAAACGCCTGTTTTGGGACTCTGCAGAGAAAGGGTTTGCAGACTGCTGAATCCACACACTGGTTTAACTCTGGAAGTTGAGTGCACACATTGACAACCGTTCTGTTAGATAGCTGCGTTTTGGATTTAGAAGCATATATTTCCCTGTGCTTACTGCCGTTTCTTCCATATGCCGGTAAAGGGCTGAAAACGCCTGTTTTGGGACTCTGCAGAGAAAGTGTTTGCAGACTGCTGAATCCAAACACGGGTTTAACTCTGGAAGTTGAGTGCACACATTGACAACCGTTCTGTTAGATAGCTGCGTTTTGGATTTAGAAGCAGATATTTCCCTGTTCTTACTTCCGTTTCTTCCATATGCCGGTAATGGGCTGAAAACGCCTGTTTTGGGACTCTGCAGAGAAAGTGTTTGAAGACTGCTGAATCCACACACGGGTTTAACTCTGGAAGTTGAGTGCACACATTGACAACCGTTCTGTTAGATAGCTGCGTTTTGGATTTAGAAGCAGATATTTCCCTGGGCTTACTGCTGTTTCTTCCATATGCCGGTAATGGCCTGAAAACGCCTGTTTTGGGACTCTGCAGAGAAAGGGTTTGCAGACTGCTGAATCCACACACGGGTTTAACTCTGGAAGTTGAGTGCACACATTGACAACCGTTCTGTTAGATAGCTGCGTTTTGGATTTAGAAGCAGATATTTCCCTGTGCTTACTGCTGTTTCTTCCATATGCCGGTAATGGGCTGAAAACGCCTGTTTTGGGACTCTGCAGAGAAAGTGTTTGCAGACTGCTGAATCCACACACGGGTTTAACTCTGGAAGTTGAGTGCACACATTGACAACCGTTCTGTTATATAGCTGCGTTTTGGATTTAGAAGCAGATATTTCCCTGTGCTTACTGCTGTTTCTTCCATATGCCGGTAATGGGCTGAAAACGCCTGTTTTGGGACTCTGCAGAGAAAGTGTTTGCAGACTGCTGAATCCACACACGGGTTTAACTCTGGAAGTTGAGTGCACACATTGACAACCGTTCTGTTAGATAGCTGCGTTTTGGATTTAGAAGCAGATATTTCCCTGGGCTTACTGCTGTTTCTTCCATATGCCGGTAATGGCCTGAAAACGCCTGTTTTGGGACTCTGCAGAGAAAGGGTTTGCAGACTGCTGAATCCACACACGGGTTTAACTCTGGAAGTTGAGTGCACACATTGACATCCGTTCTGTTAGATAGCTGCGTTTTGGATTTAGAAGCAGATATTTCCCTGTGCTTACTGCCGTTTCTTCCATATGCCGGCAATGGGCTGAAAACGCCTGTTTTGGGACTCTGCAGAGAAAGTGTTTGCAGACTGCTGAATCCACACACGGGTTTAACTCTGGAAGTTGAGTGCACACATTGACAACCGTTCTGTTAGATAGCTGCGTTTTGGATTTAGAAGCAGATATTTCCCTGTGCTTACTGCTGTTTCTTCCGTATGCCGGTAATGGGCTGAAAACGCCTGTTTTGGGACTCTGCAGAGAAAGTGTTTGCAGACTGCTGAATCCACACACGGGTTTAACTCTGGAAGTTGAGTGCACACATTGACAACCGTTCTGTTAGATAGCTGCGTTTTGGATTTAGAAGCAGATATTTCCCTGGGCTTACTGCTGTTTCTTCCATATGCCGGTAATGGGCTGAAAACGCCTGTTTTGGGACTCTGCAGAGAAAGTGTTTGCAGACTGTTGAATCCACACACGGGTTTAACTCTGGAAGTTGAGTGCACACATTGACAACCGTTCTGTTAGATAGCTGCGTTTTGGATTTAGAAGCAGATATTTCCCTGTGCTTACTGCTGTTTCTTCCATATGCCGGTAATGGGCTGAAATCGCCTGTTTTGGGACTCTGCAGAGAAAGTGTTTGCAGACTGCTGAATCCACACACGGGTTTAACTCTGGAAGTTGAGTGCACACATTGACAACCGTTCTGTTAGATAGCTGCGTTTTGGATTTAGAAGCAGATATTTCCCTGGGCTTACTGCTGTTTCTTCCATATGCCGGTAATGGGCTGAAAACGCCTGTTTTGGGACTCTGCAGAGAAAGGGTTTGCAGACTGCTGAATCCACACACGGGTTTAACTCTGGAAGTTGAGTGCACACATTGACATCCGTTCTGTTAGATAGCTGCGTTTTGGATTTAGAAGCAGATATTTCCCTGTGCTTACTGCCGTTTCTTCCATATGCCGGCAATGGGCTGAAAACGCCTGTTTTGGGACTCTGCAGAGAAAGTGTTTGCAGACTGCTGAATCCACACACGGGTTTAACTCTGGAAGTTGAGTGCACACATTGACAACCGTTCTGTTAGATAGCTGCGTTTTGGATTTAGAAGCAGATATTTCCCTGTGCTTACTGCTGTTTCTTCCGTATGCCGGTAATGGGCTGAAAACGCCTGTTTTGGGACTCTGCAGAGAAAGTGTTTGCAGACTGCTGAATCCACACACGGGTTTAACTCTGGAAGTTGAGTGCACACATTGACAACCGTTCTGTTAGATAGCTGCGTTTTGGATTTAGAAGCAGATATTTCCCTGGGCTTACTGCTGTTTCTTCCATATGCCGGTAATGGGCTGAAAACGCCTGTTTTGGGACTCTGCAGAGAAAGTGTTTGCAGACTGTTGAATCCACACACGGGTTTAACTCTGGAAGTTGAGTGCACACATTGACAACCGTTCTGTTAGATAGCTGCGTTTTGGATTTAGAAGCAGATATTTCCCTGTGCTTACTGCTGTTTCTTCCATATGCCGGTAATGGGCTGAAATCGCCTGTTTTGGGACTCTGCAGAGAAAGTGTTTGCAGACTGCTGAATCCACACACGGGTTTAACTCTGGAAGTTGAGTGCACACATTGACAACCGTTCTGTTAGATAGCTGCGTTTTGGATTTAGAAGCAGATATTTCCCTGTGCTTACTGCTGTTTCTTCCATATGCCGGTAATGGGCTGAAAACGCCTGTTTTGGGACTCTGCAGAGAAAGTGTTTGCAGACTGCTGAATCCACACACGGGTTTATCTCTGGAAGTTGAGTGCACACATTGACAACCGTTCTGTTAGATAGCTGCGTTTTGGATTTAGAAGCAGATATTTCCCTGTGCTTACTGCTGTTTCTTCCTTATGCCGGTAATGGGCTGAAAACGCCTGTTTTGGGACTCTGCAGAGAAAGTGTTTGCAGACTGCTGAATCCACACACGGGTTTAACTCTGGAAGTTGAGTGCACACATTGACAACCGTTCTGTTAGATAGCTGCGTTTTGGATTTAGAAGCAGATATTTCCCTGTGCTTACTGCTGTTTCTTCCATATGCCGGTAATGGGCTGAAAACGCCTGTTTTGGGACTCTGCAGAGAAAGTGTTTGCAGACTGCTGAATCCACACACGGGTTTAACTCTGGAAGTTGAGTGCACACATTGACAACCGTTCTGTTATATAGCTGCGTTTTGGATTTAGAAGCAGATATTTCCCTGTGCTTACTGCTGTTTCTTCCATATGCCGGTAATGGGCTGAAAACGCCTGTTTTGGGACTCTGCAGAGAAAGTGTTTGCAGACTGCTGAATCCACACACGGGTTTAACTCTGGAAGTTGAGTGCACACATTGACAACCGTTCTGTTAGATAGCTGCGTTTTGGATTTAGAAGCATATATTTCCCTGTGCTTACTGCCGTTTCTTCCATATGCCGGTAATGGGCTGAAAACGCCTGTTTTGGGACTCTGCAGAGAAAGTGTTTGCAGACTGCTGAATCCACACACGGGTTTAACTCTGGAAGTTGAGTGCACACATTGACAACCGTTCTGTTAGATAGCTGCGTTTTGGATTTAGAAGCAGATATTTCCCTGGGCTTACTGCTGTTTCTTCCATATGCCGGTAATGGGCTGAAAACGCCTGTTTTGGGACTCTGCAGAGAAAGTGTTTGCAGACTGCTGAATCCACACACGGGTTTAACTCTGGAAGATGAGTGCACACATTGACAACCGTTCTGTTAGATAGCTGCGTTTTGGATTTAGAAGCAGATATTTCCCTGTGCTTACTGCTGTTTCTTCCATATGCCGGTAATGGGCTGAAAACGCCTGTTTTGGGACTCTGCAGAGAAAGTGTTTGCAGACTGCTGAATCCACACACGGGATTATCTCTGGAAGTTGAGTGCACACATTGACAACCGTTCTGTTAGATAGCTGCGTTTTGGATTTAGAAGCAGATATTTCCCTGTGCTTACTGCTGTTTCTTCCATATGCCGGTAATGGGCTGAAAACGCCTGTTTTGGGACTCTGCAGAGAAAGTGTTTGCAGACTGCTGAATCCACACACGGGTTTAACTCTGGAAGTTGAGTGCACACATTGACAACCGTTCTGTTAGATAGCTGCGTTTTGGATTTAGAAGCAGATATTTCCCTGTGCTTACTGCCGTTTCTTCCATATGCCGGTAATGGGCTGAAAACGCCTGTTTTGGGACTCTGCAGAGAAAGTGTTTGAAGACTGCTGAATCCACACACGGGTTTAACTCTGGAAGTTGAGTGCACACATTGACAACCGTTCTGTTAGATAGCTGCGTTTTGGATTTAGAAGCAGATATTTCCCTGGGCTTACTGCTGTTTCTTCCATATGCCGGTAATGGCCTGAAAACGCCTGTTTTGGGACTCTGCAGAGAAAGGGTTTGCAGACTGCTGAATCCACACACGGGTTTAACTCTGGAAGTTGAGTGCACACATTGACAACCGTTCTGTTAGATAGCTGCGTTTTGGATTTAGAAGCAGATATTTCCCTGTGCTTACTGCCGTTTCTTCCATATGCCGGCAATGGGCTGAAAACGCCTGTTTTGGGACTCTGCAGAGAAAGTGTTTGCAGACTGCTGAATCCACACACGGGTTTAACTCTGGAAGTTGAGTGCACACATTGACAACCGTTCTGTTAGATAGCTGCGTTTTGGATTTAGAAGCAAATATTTCCCTGTGCTTACTGCTGTTTCTTCCGTATGCCGGTAATGGGCTGAAAACGCCTGTTTTGGGACTCTGCAGAGAAAGTGTTTGCAGACTGCTGAATCCACACACGGGTTTAACTCTGGAAGTTGAGTGCACACATTGACAACCGTTCTGTTAGATAGCTGCGTTTTGGATTTAGAAGCAGATATTTCCCTGGGCTTACTGCCGTTTCTTCCATATGCCGGTAATGGGCTGAAAACGCCTGTTTTGGGACTCTGCAGAGAAAGTGTTTGCAGACTGCTGAATCCACACACGGGTTTAACTCTGGAAGTTGAGTGCACACATTGACAACCGTTCTGTTAGATAGCTGCGTTTTGGATTTAGAAGCATATATTTCCCTGTGCTTACTGCCGTTTCTTCCATATGCCGGTAATGGGCTGAAAACGCCTGTTTTGGGACTCTGCAGAGAAAGTGTTTGCAGACTGCTGAATCCACACACGGGTTTAACTCTGGAAGTTGAGTGCACACATTGACAACCGTTCTGTTAGATAGCTGCGTTTTGGATTTAGAAGCAGATATTTCCCTGGGCTTACTGCTGTTTCTTCCATATGCCGGTAATGGGCTGAAAACGCCTGTTTTGGGACTCTGCAGAGAAAGTGTTTGCAGACTGCTGAATCCACACACGGGTTTAACTCTGGAAGATGAGTGCACACATTGACAACCGTTCTGTTAGATAGCTGCGTTTTGGATTTAGAAGCAGATATTTCCCTGTGCTTACTGCTGTTTCTTCCATATGCCGGTAACGGGCTGAAAACGCCTGTTTTGGGACTCTGCAGAGAAAGTGTTTGCAGACTGCTGAATCCACACACGGGATTATCTCTGGAAGTTGAGTGCACACATTGACAACCGTTCTGTTAGATAGCTGCGTTTTGGATTTAGAAGCAGATATTTCCCTGTGCTTACTGCTGTTTCTTCCATATGCCGGTAATGGGCTGAAAACGCCTGTTTTGGGACTCTGCAGAGAAAGTGTTTGCAGACTGCTGAATCCACACACGGGTTTAACTCTGGAAGTTGAGTGCACACATTGACAACCGTTCTGTTAGATAGCTGCGTTTTGGATTTAGAAGCAGATATTTCCCTGTGCTTACTGCCGTTTCTTCCATATGCCGGTAATGGGCTGAAAACGCCTGTTTTGGGACTCTGCAGAGAAAGTGTTTGAAGACTGCTGAATCCACACACGGGTTTAACTCTGGAAGTTGAGTGCACACATTGACAACCGTTCTGTTAGATAGCTGCGTTTTGGATTTAGAAGCAGATATTTCCCTGGGCTTACTGCTGTTTCTTCCATATGCCGGTAATGGCCTGAAAACGCCTGTTTTGGGACTCTGCAGAGAAAGGGTTTGCAGACTGCTGAATCCACACACGGGTTTAACTCTGGAAGTTGAGTGCACACATTGACAACCGTTCTGTTAGATAGCTGCGTTTTGGATTTAGAAGCAGATATTTCCCTGTGCTTACTGCCGTTTCTTCCATATGCCGGCAATGGGCTGAAAACGCCTGTTTTGGGACTCTGCAGAGAAAGTGTTTGCAGACTGCTGAATCCACACACGGGTTTAACTCTGGAAGTTGAGTGCACACATTGACAACCGTTCTGTTAGATAGCTGCGTTTTGGATTTAGAAGCAGATATTTCCCTGTGCTTACTGCTGTTTCTTCCGTATGCCGGTAATGGGCTGAAAACGCCTGTTTTGGGACTCTGCAGAGAAAGTGTTTGCAGACTGCTGAATCCACACACGGGTTTAACTCTGGAAGTTGAGTGCACACATTGACAACCGTTCTGTTAGATAGCTGCGTTTTGGATTTAGAAGCAGATATTTCCCTGGGCTTACTGCTGTTTCTTCCATATGCCGGTAATGGGCTGAAAACGCCTGTTTTGGGACTCTGCAGAGAAAGTGTTTGCAGACTGCTGAATCCACACACGGGTTTAACTCTGGAAGTTGAGTGCACACATTGACAACCGTTCTGTTAGATAGCTGCGTTTTGGATTTAGAAGCAGATATTTCCGTGGGCTTACTGCCGTTTCTTCCATATGCCGGTAATGGGCTGAAAACGCCTGTTTTGGGACTCTGCAGAGAAAGTGTTTGCAGACTGCTGAATCCACACACGGGTTTAACTCTGGAAGTTGAGTGCACACATTGACAACCGTTCTGTTAGATAGCTGCGTTTTGGATTTAGAAGCAGATATTTCCCTGTGCTTACTGCCGTTTCTTCCATATGCCGGTAAAGGGCTGAAAACGCCTGTTTTGGGACTCTGCAGAGAAAGTGTTTGCAGACTGCTGAATCCAAACACGGGTTTAACTCTGGAAGCTGAGTGCACACATTGACAACCGTTCTGTTAGATAGCTGCGTTTTGGATTTAGAAGCAGATATTTCCCTGTTCTTACTTCCGTTTCTTCCATATGCCGGTAATGGGCTGAAAACGCCTGTTTTGGGACTCTGCAGAGAAAGTGTTTGAAGACTGCTGAATCCACACACGGGTTTAACTCTGGAAGTTGAGTGCACACATTGACAACCGTTCTGTTAGATAGCTGCGTTTTGGATTTAGAAGCAGATATTTCCCTGGGCTTACTGCTGTTTCTTCCATATGCCGGTAATGGCCTGAAAACGCCTGTTTTGGGACTCTGCAGCGAAAGGGTTTGCAGACTGCTGAATCCACACACGGGTTTAACTCTGGAAGTTGAGTGCACACATTGACAACCGTTCTGTTAGATAGCTGCGTTTTGGATTTAGAAGCAGATATTTCCCTGTGCTTACTGCCGTTTCTTCCATATGCCGGCAATGGGCTGAAAACGCCTGTTTTGGGACTCTGCAGAGAAAGTGTTTGCAGACTGCTGAATCCACACACGGGTTTAACTCTGGAAGTTGAGTGCACACATTGACAACCGTTCTGTTAGATAGCTGCGTTTTGGATTTAGAAGCAGATATTTCCCTGTGCTTACTGCTGTTTCTTCCGTATGCCGGTAATGGGCTGAAAACGCCTGTTTTGGGACTCTGCAGAGAAAGTGTTTGCAGACTGCTGAATCCACACACGGGTTTAACTCTGGAAGTTGAGTGCACACATTGACAACCGTTCTGTTAGATAGCTGCGTTTTGGATTTAGAAGCAGATATTTCCCTGGGCTTACTGCTGTTTCTTCCATATGCCGGTAATGGGCTGAAAACGCCTGTTTTGGGACTCTGCAGAGAAAGTGTTTGCAGACTGCTGAATCCACACACGGGTTTAACTCTGGAAGTTGAGTGCACACATTGACAACCGTTCTGTTAGATAGCACGTTTTGGATTTAGAAGCAGATATTTCCCTGGGCTTACTGCCGTTTCTTCCATATGCCGGTAATGGGCTGAAAACGCCTGTTTTGGGACTCTGCAGAGAAAGTGTTTGCAGACTGCTGAATCCACACACGGGTTTAACTCTGGAAGTTGAGTGCACACATTGACAACCGTTCTGATAGATAGCTGCGTTTTGGATTTAGAAGCAGATATTTCCCTGTGCTTACTGCCGTTTCTTCCATATGCCGGTAAAGGGCTGAAAACGCCTGTTTTGGGACTCTGCAGAGAAAGGGTTTGCAGACTGCTGAATCCACACACTGGTTTAACTCTGGAAGTTGAGTGCACACATTGACAACCGTTCTGTTAGATAGCTGCGTTTTGGATTTAGAAGCATATATTTCCCTGTGCTTACTGCCGTTTCTTCCATATGCCGGTAAAGGGCTGAAAACGCCTGTTTTGGGACTCTGCAGAGAAAGTGTTTGCAGACTGCTGAATCCAAACACGGGTTTAACTCTGGAAGTTGAGTGCACACATTGACAACCGTTCTGTTAGATAGCTGCGTTTTGGATTTAGAAGCAGATATTTCCCTGTTCTTACTTCCGTTTCTTCCATATGCCGGTAATGGGCTGAAAACGCCTGTTTTGGGACTCTGCAGAGAAAGTGTTTGCAGACTGCTGAATCCACACACTGGTTTAACTCTGGAAGTTGAGTGCACACATTGACAACCGTTCTGTTAGATAGCTGCGTTTTGGATTTAGAAGCAGATATTTCCCTGGGCTTACTGCTGTTTCTTCCATATGCCGGTAATGGGCTGAAAACGCCTGTTTTGGGACTCTGCAGAGAAAGTGTTTGCAGACTGCTGAATCCACACACGGGTTTATCTCTGGAAGTTGAGTGCACACAGTGACAACCGTTCTGTTAGATAGCTGCGTTTTGGATTTAGAAGCAGATATTTCCCTGTGCTTACTGCTGTTTCTTCCATATGCCGGTAATGGGCTGAAAACGCCTGTTTTGGGACTCTGCAGAGAAAGTGTTTGCAGACTGCTGAATCCACACACGGGTTTAACTCTGGAAGTTGAGTTCACACTTTGACAACCGTTCTGTTAGATAGCTGCGTTTTGGATTTAGAAGCAGATATTTCCCTGTGCTTACTGCTGTTTCTTCCATATGCCGGTAATGGGCTGAAAACGCCTGTTTTGGGACTCTGCAGAGAAAGGGTTTGCAGACTGCTGAATCCACACACGGGTTTAACTCTGGAAGTTGAGTGCACACATTGACAACCGTTCTGTTAGATAGCTGCGTTTTGGATTTAGAAGCAGATATTTCCCTGTGCTTACTGCTGTTTCTTCCATATGCCGGTAATGGGCTGAAAACGCCTGTTTTGGGACTCTGCAGAGAAAGTGTTTGCAGACTGCTGAATCCACACACGGGTTTATCTCTGGAAGTTGAGTGCACACATTGACAACCGTTCTGTTAGATAGCTGCGTTTTGGATTTAGAAGCAGATATTTCCCTGTGCTTACTGCCGTTTCTTCCTTATGCCGGTAATGGGCTGAAAACGCCTGTTTTGGGACTCTGCAGAGAAAGTGTTTGCAGACTGCTGAATCCACACACGGGTTTAACTCTGCAAGTTGAGTGCACACATTGACAACCGTTCTGTTAGATAGCTGCGTTTTGGATTTAGAAGCAGATATTTCCCTGTGCTTACTGCTGTTTCTTCCATATGCCGGTAAAGGGCTGAAAATGCCTGTTTTGGGACTCTGCAGAGAAAGGGTTTGCAGACTGCTGAATCCACACACTGGTTTAACTCTGGAAGTTGAGTGCACACATTGACAACCGTTCTGTTAGAAAGCTGCGTTTTGGATTTAGAAGCAGATATTTCCCTGTGCTTACTCCCGTTTCTTCCATATGCCGGTAATGGGCTGAAAACGCCTGTTTTGGGACTCTGCAGAGAAAGTGTTTGCAGACTGCTGAATCCACACACGGGTTTAACTCTGGAAGTTGAGTGCACACATTGACAACCGTTCTGTTAGATAGCTGCGTTTTGGATTTAGAAGCAGATATTTCCCTGTGCTTACTGCCGTTTCTTCCATATGCCGGTAATGGGCTGAAAACGCCTGTTTTGGGACTCTGCAGAGAAAGTGTTTGCACACTGCTGAATCCACACACGGGTTTAACTCTGGAAGTTGAGTGCACACATTGACAACCGTTCTGTTAGATAGCTGCGTTTTGGATTTACAAGCAGATATTTCCCTGTGCTTACTGCTGTTTCTTCCATATGCCGGTAATGGGCTGAAAACGCCTGTTTTGGGACTCTGCAGAGAAAGTGTTTGCAGACTGCTGAATCCACACACGGGTTTAACTCTGGAAGTTGAGTGCACACATTGACAACCGTTCTGTTAGATAGCTGCGTTTTGGATTTAGAAGCAGATATTTCCCTGGGCTTACTGCTGTTTCTTCCATATGCCGGTAATGGGCTGAAAACGCCTGTTTTGGGACTCTCCAGAGAAAGTGTTTGCAGACTGCTGAATCCACACACGGGTTTAACTCTGGAAGTTGAGTGCACACATTGACAACCGTTCTGTTAGATAGCTGCGTTTTGGATTTAGAAGCAGATATTTCCCTGTGCTTACTGCCGTTTCTTCCATATGCCGGTAAAGGACTGAAAACGCCTGTTTTGGGACTCTGCAGAGAAAGGGTTTGCAGACTGCTGAATCCACACACTGGTTTAACTCTGGAAGTTGAGTGCACACATTGACAACCGTTCTGTTAGATAGCTGCGTTTTGGATTTAGAAGCAGATATTTCCCTGTGCTTACTGCTGTTTCTTCCATATGCCGGTAATGGGCTGAAAACGCCTGTTTTGGGACTCTGCAGAGAAAGTGTTTGCAGACTGCTGAGTCCACGCACGGGTTTAACTCTGGAAGTTGAGTGCACACATTGACAACCGTTCTGTTAGATAGCTGCGTTTTGGATTTAGAAGCAGATATTTCCCTGTGCTTACTGCCGTTTCTTCCATATGCCGGTAATGGGCTGAAAACGCCTGTTTTGGGACTCTGCAGAGAAAGTGTTTGCAGACTGCTGAATCCACACACGGGTTTAACTCTGGAAGTTGAGTGCACACATTGACAACCGTTCTGTTAGATAGCTGCGTTTTGGATTTAGAAGCAGATATTTCCCTGTGCTTACTGCTGTTTCTTCCATATGCCGGTAATGGGCTGAAAACGCCTGTTTTGGGACTCTGCAGAGAAAGTGTTTGCAGACTGCTGAATCCACACACGGGTTTAACTCTGGAAGTTGAGTGCACACATTGACAACCGTTCTGTTAGATAGCTGCGTTTTTTATTTAGAAGCAGATATTTCCCTGTGCTTACTGCCGTTTCTTCCATATGCCGGTAATGGGCTGAAAACGCCTGTTTTGGGACTCTGCAGAGAAAGTGTTTGCAGACTGCTGAATCCACACACGGGTTTAACTCTGGAAGTTGAGTGCACACATTGACAACCGTTCTGTTAGATAGCTGCGTTTTGGATTTAGAAGCAGATATTTCCCTGGGTTTACTCCCGTTTCTTCCATATGCCGGTAATGGGCTGAAAACGCCTGTTTTGGGACTCTGCAGAGAAAGTGTTTGCAGACTGCTGAATCCACACACGGGTTTAACTCTGGAAGTTGAGTGCACACATTGACAACCGTTCTGTTAGATAGCTGCGTTTTGGATTTAGAAGCAGATATTTCCCTGTGCTTACTGCCGTTTCTTCCATATGCCGGTAATGGGCTGAAAACGCCTGTTTTGGGACTCTGCAGAGAAAGTGTTTGCAGACCGCTGAATCCACGCACGGGTTTAACTCTGGAAGTTGAGTGCACACATTGACAACCGTTCTGTTAGATAGTTGCGTTTTGGATTTAGAAGCAGATATTTCCCTGAGCTTACTGCCGTTTCTTCCATATGCCGGTAATGGGCTGAAAACGCCTGTTTTGGGACTCTGCAGAGAAAGTGTTTGCAGACTGCTGAATCCACACACGGGTTTAACTCTGGAAGTTGAGTGCACACATTGACAACCGTTCTGTTAGATAGCTGCGTTTTGGATTTAGAAGCAGATATTTCCCTGTGCTTACTGCTGTTTCTTCCATATGCCGGTAATGGGCTGAAAACGCCTGTTTTGGGACTCTGCAGAGAAAGTGTTTGCAGACTGCTGAATCCACACACGGGTTTATCTCTGGAAGTTGAGTGCACACATTGACAACCGTTTTGTTAGATAGCTGCGTTTTGGATTTAGAAGCAGATATTTCCCTGTGCTTACTGCTGTTTCTTCCATATGCCGGTAATGGGCTGAAAACGCCTGTTTTGGGACTCTGCAGAGAAAGTGTTTGCAGACTGCTGAATCCACACACGGGTTTAACTCTGGAAGTTGAGTGCACACATTGACAACCGTTCTGTTAGATAGCTGCGTTTTGGATTTAGAAGCAGATATTTCCCTGTGCTTACTGCCGTTTCTTCCATATGCCGGTAAAGGACTGAAAACGCCTGTTTTGGGACTCTGCAGAGAAAGGGTTTGCAGACTGCTGAATCCACACACTGGTTTAACTCTGGAAGTTGAGTGCACACATTGACAACCGTTCTGTTAGATAGCTGCGTTTTGGATTTAGAAGCAGATATTTCCCTGTGCTTACTGCTGTTTCTTCCATATGCCGGTAATGGGCTGAAAACGCCTGTTTTGGGACTCTGCAGAGAAAGTGTTTGCAGACTGCTGAATCCACGCACGGGTTTAACTCTGGAAGTTGAGTGCACACATTGACAACCGTTCTGTTAGATAGCTGCGTTTTGGATTTAGAAGCAGATATTTCCCTGTGCTTACTGCCGTTTCTTCCATATGCCGGTAATGGGTTGAAAACGCCTGTTTTGGGACTCTGCAGAGAAAGTGTTTGCAGACTGCTGAATCCACACACGGGTTTAACTCTGGAAGTTGAGTGCACACATTGACAACCGTTCTGTTAGATAGCTGCGTTTTGGATTTAGAAGCAGATATTTCCCTGTGCTTACTGCTGTTTCTTCCATATGCCGGTAATGGGCTGAAAACGCCTGTTTTGGGACTCTGCAGAGAAAGTGTTTGCAGACCGCTGAATCCACGCACGGGTTTAACTCTGGAAGTTGAGTGCACACATTGACAACCGTTCTGTTAGATAGCTGCGTTTTGGATTTAGAAGCAGATATTTCCCTGGGCTTACTGCCGTTTCTTCCATATGCCGGTAATGGGCTGAAAACGCCTGTTTTGGGACTCTGCAGAGAAAGTGTTTGCAGACTGCTGAATCCACACACGGGTTTAACTCTGGAAGTTGAGTGCACACATTGACAACCGTTCTGTTAGATAGCTGCGTTTTGGATTTAGAAGCAGATATTTCCCTGTGCTTACTGCTGTTTCTTCCATATGCCGGTAATGGGCTGAAAACGCCTGTTTTGGGACTCTGCAGAGAAAGTGTTTGCAGACTGCTGAATCCACACACGGGTTTATCTCTGGAAGTTGAGTGCACACATTGACAACCGTTCTGTTAGATAGCTGCGTTTTGGATTTAGAAGCAGATATTTCCCTGTGCTTACTGCTGTTTCTTCCATATGCCGGTAATGGGCTGAAAACGCCTGTTTTAGGACTCTGCAGAGAAAGTGTTTGCAGATTGCTGAATCCACACACGGGTTTAACTCTGGAAGTTGAGTGCACACATTGACAACCGTTCTGTTAGATAGCTGCGTTTTGGATTTAGAAGCAGATATTTCCCTGTGCTTACTGCCGTTTCTTCCATATGCCGGTAATGGGCTGAAAACGCCTGTTTTGGGACTCTGCAGAGAAAGTGTTTGCAGACTGCTGAATCCACACACCGGTTTAACTCTGGAAGTTGAGTGCACACATTGACAACCGTTCTGTTAGATAGCTGCGTTTTGGATTTAGAAGCAGATATTTCCCTGTGTTTACTGCTGTTTCTTCCATATGCCGGTAATGGGCTGAAAACGCCTGTTTTGGGACTCTGCAGAGAAAGTGTTTGCAGACTGCTGAATCCACACACGGGTTTAACTCTGGAAGTTGAGTGCACACATTGACAACCGTTCTGTTAGATAGCTGCGTTTTGGATTTAGAAGCAGATATTTCCCTGTGCTTACTGCTGTTTCTTCCATATGCCGGTAATGGGCTGAAAACGCCTGTTTTGGGACTCTGCAGAGAAAGTGTTTGCAGACTGCTGAATCCACACACGGGTTTAACTCTGGAAGTTGAGTGCACACATTGACAACCGTTCTGTTAGATAGCTGCGTTTTGGATTTAGAAGCAGATATTTCCCTGTGGTTACTGCCGTTTCTTCCATATGCCGGTAAAGGGCTGAAAACGCCTGTTTTGGGACTCTGCAGAGAAAGGGTTTGCAGACTGCTGAATCCACACACTGGTTTAACTCTGGAAGTTGAGTGCACACATTGACAACCGTTCTGTTAGATAGCTGCGTTTTGGATTTAGAAGCAGATATTTCCCTGTGCTTACTGCCGTTTCTTCCATATGCCGGTAATGGGCTGAAAACGCCTGTTTTGGGACTCTGCAGAGAAAGTGTTTGCAGACTGCTGAATCCACGCACGGGTTTAACTCTGGAAGTTGAGTGCACACATTGACAACCGTTCTGTTAGATAGCTGCGTTTTGGATTTAGAAGCAGATATTTCCCTGTGCTTACTGCCGTTTCTTCCATATGCCGGTAATGGGCTGAAAACGCCTGTTTTGGGACTCTGCAGAGAAAGTGTTTGCAGACTGCTGAATCCACACACGGGTTTAACTCTGGAAGTTGAGTGCACACATTGACAACCGTTCTGTTAGATAGCTGCGTTTTGGATTTAGAAGCAGATATTTCCCTGTGCTTACTGCTGTTTCTTCCATATGCCGGTAATGGGCTGAAAACGCCTGTTTTGGGACTCTGCAGAGAAAGTGTTTGCAGACTGCTGAATCCACACACGGGTTTATCTCTGGAAGTTGAGTGCACACATTGACAACCGTTCTGTTAGATAGCTGCGTTTTGGATTTAGAAGCAGATATTTCCCTGTGCTTACTGCTGTTTCTTCCATATGCCGGTAATGGGCTGAAAACGCCTGTTTTGGGACTCTGCAGAGAAAGTGTTTGCAGACTGCTGAATCCACACACGGGTTTAACTCTGGAAGTTGAGTGCACACATTGACAACCGTTCTGTTAGATAGCTGCGTTTTGGATTTAGAAGCAGATATTTCCCTGTGCTTACTGCCGTTTCTTCCATATGCCGGTAATGGGCTGAAAACGCCTGTTTTGGGACTCTGCAGAGAAAGTGTTTGCAGACTGCTGAATCCACACACGGGTTTAACTCTGGAAGTTGAGTGCACACATTGACAACCGTTCTGTTAGATAGCTGCGTTTTGGATTTAGAAGCAGATATTTCCCTGTGCTTACTGCTGTTTCTTCCATATGCCGGTAATGGGCTGAAAACGCCTGTTTTGGGACTCTGCAGAGAAAGTGTTTGCAGACTGCTGAATCCACACACGGGTTTAACTCTGGAAGTTGAGTGCACACATTGACAACCGTTCTGTTAGATAGCTGCGTTTTGGATTTAGAAGCAGATATTTCCCTGTGCTTACTGCCGTTTCTTCCATATGCCGGTAAAGGGCTGAAAACGCCTGTTTTGGGACTCTGCAGAGAAAGGGTTTGCAGACTGCTGAATCCACACACTGGTTTAACTCTGGAAGTTGAGCGCACACATTGACAACCGTTCTGTTAGATAGCTGCGTTTTGGATTTAGAAGCAGATATTTCCCTGTGCTTACTGCTGTTTCTTCCATATGCCGGTAATGGGCTGAAAACGCCTGTTTTGGGACTCTGCAGAGAAAGTGTTTGCAGACTGCTGAATCCACACACGGGTTTAACTCTGGAAGTTGAGTGCACACATTGACAACCGTTCTGTTAGATAGCTGCGTT